>NC_133538.1:66046968-66156968 GCF_048544455.1 Silene latifolia
ACCACTTATACAAGCTTCTAAAAACCACTACTTGAGTTACCGAACACATCACATGCTACAAACGATCACCACATGCAACAAACGATCCTATCACAGATTCAACAATACGTGATTCAGAGTCACACAACGCAGTACTACCGAGGATAACCCCGTTACCGTTCATGACATCGTCTTCTCATTATGACCACCTTCTCATTATAACGCGTAGATTACTCATCTTTTACTTAAACATACAATTTACTCATCAAAACGATTAAAGCAATTATAAACTCGTACTTGAAATGTAGCACCGACATTATAAAACATGCAGTAAAACATTACAAACATACGGTAAAAATTATTATAATTTCGACTTTTTCTTTTGCGACATTACTCTTCCCCTCTAAAAAGAAACTTCGTCCCCGAAGTTCGCCACTAAATAACTTACTTGCTGATGTGAACATTATTTGCGCACATTTAGTCCCCTAATTGAGCCTATTTTGCATACTATTATAGCATTTCATGGCCATTTTATTCGTCAAAACCTTCCTATTTGCTTTTCTATCGCATTTCATATGTTTTGTAGAAAAGGAGATAATAAGGCGGAAATTCCCGTCTTTCGTGCATATTTGGAAGCTTATTGATGATATTAGATGGACTAGTATGAAGAGGAGGCAAGAATGATGACCAAAGACGTACGAATAAAGTGTATATAGAAGGATCAAAGGGTTAAGAGTAAGAATGACGAGAGGGAAGGCATTACAAGAAGAAATCACTCGAAAACCGATCCAAGGGTTGCTCCTTTGGCTCTGAACGTATGCTAGATGGAACGGCATCAAAAAATCAAGTGATCTAGGCTTTTGAATCACTCCAATAGGAGTCCGGATGAGAAAATAACGTCCGTTTTACAATCCGAGATCAAGATACAGCTCAACCCGCTCGGGTCAAATTCAACCCGCTCGGGTTGAAGCCCAGGACGCCCATATTTCGCTCGGGACGGGCGTATTCCTGGACAGGAAACTTTCCCTTGCTACGTGAACCATAATCCGAGCGTCTTCTCCCAAATCCGCCCGGATTGCATCTCCCGAATCCGCCCGTCTTCTCCCAAATCCGCCCGGATTGCATTTTCAGAATCCGCCCGGATTCTCCTTTATCCGCCCGGATTCTAGCCCAGCGCATTTTCGTCTTCTTCAAGCCTCAAAGAAAGACGCCCTTCCTTCAAAAAATACCGGAGTCTCCCTGCTCAAATCTCAAAAGTGTAATAACTAGTTTAGCTCTTAGTTAACCCTAATGCATCCACCTAATTTCCACTATAAATACCCCATTTGTAATAATCCTTTAACACAAGTTTTTAGAGTAGAAAATCCTTCTTTAGATTAGATTAGGAGTAGATTAGAATAGATTACTCTTTAATCTTTCCACAAATTACACATTAATCTCTCTTTAATTATTGTTCAAGTTTATTATTGGGTAATTGAAGATTATTGGGTTATTATTGGGAGAGTGACAACCTTCCATCAATCATCAAGTTCTTCTATTATTCTTTGCATTATTATTTGGATCATCTTAAGTTGGTATAATTCCTTTACTCTTTAATCTTTATTGTTCACTTCTTCATTCTATTATCATTTTTATACTTGTTGTGATGATTGACACCATTAATGACATGTTTTCCATGATAATGAGTGAGTAGTCTCTTGCTAGGATTAGTGGGTAATTAGGGGAAACCAACATGGGATTGATTCATGCTTAATCTAATATGCTCACATGATTAAATTGCTTGCTTGTTGTGATGTCAACTTTATGCACATGTTATGTTTGATGAAATGCTAAGCCTATGAATCCTTGCATTTACAACCATCTCTTATCTACTCAACTTGACTTGTAAGATATAAACTAACTCGAGTCTTGTTAGACCATGCATAGAAGTTGATTAGGAGGAAAGTAAGTCGACTTGTAGGTGTTGTACAATCTAATCGATTCGGCTCCGGGACCCAACCCTTCCTAAGAACCGTAAGATATAACCCAACTCGATTCCTCCACAACATTAATCGCTTGCAACCTTGTAAACATGTTTGTATGATCAACACCATGAATCCCCTATGACCCCATGATATCCTAGCACTTTTAACCATTTGTTTACATCCTTCCTTTTATTATTTGTTTTACTATATTGCTTGCATTAGTTTAGACACAACTACAAACCCAAATAAATTGTGACACTAGCATAAATTGAGATAGATAGACTTAGAACCCAAAGCACACCGTCCCATGGATCGACCTCGACTTACCGCTAACTAGTTGTTTGTTGAGTATTATAAATGTGTTTGATTGGATGTGACCCGACGACATCACTCTACATCAAAATGGCGCCGTTGCCGGGGAAGGTGCTATGTGATTAAGTTCTTACTTGTTTGTCTATTTTGATTTTGCTTTAACCTTGAGGAACTTGTTCCTCAAGGATTGTTTTTACCGTTTTATTGTAGTTTCCTTGTTTGTAGTTATATCTTTGTCCTAGCTATGATAATGACCGAAGGCTTGGCGCATGGAGTATGTGGTGGATCTTTTGAGTATGACTATGGGTATGGGGAGTTTGAGGAGCAAGTCGACACAAACCTACCTTACACCTCATACAATGAAAATCCTAACCACTACCCCAACTTTTCTTACCAAAGCCCCCACATCCAACATCCACAACAACCACCCACCCAAAACCCACTTTACAATCAATGCCAAATGTCATCCTACAATGAACACCCATACCACCAAATTCCCATGTACCCACAACAAGAGAATGAGCATAATCTTGACATGCAAAGTGTGGTTCTCCAAATGTTAAGGGACCAAAAAAATCTCTTCATACCAATGCTAGAAGAGAGCCAAGCTAGGGACAATGTTCTCAAAAACATTATTACTAATGGTGAGAAGTTGGCAAATTAAATTGCCCAATTGGAAGCCACCCAAATGCTAAATGAAGAAGAAGGGGTAGATGACGAGGGTGAAGAAGAATTTGGATGGCATTATGAAGCTACTCTTGTAAATACCCCACCACCTCCTAAATTCATAAGTATTGAACATCCCATATTCCAACTTGTACCCAACTTTACAAACATTCATGATGGATGTGAATATGAAGATGTAACTTTTGAGGAAGGGGAGTGCTTTATTGATTATGGACCAAGAGTGGATGATGAATTGAAGCATGATGTTGGGGTGGAGAGCAATGATGAATGTGAGTTGAAGGACAATTATGAGACAAGCACTTTGTCTAAATTGTCTAATGAATCTAGCTCACACACTAGCCTTGCTTCTCCAATTTGGGATACCTATGATGATGATGATGAGGAAGACCTCCCACCACAATCTCCCTCTATGACCCATGTAGAGGAAGTGTGCTCCCTTAGCACTTATGGGAGTGAAGGTAACACTTGTAAAGAAGAAGTTGATGAATTTGAACTTGCTATCTTTGGAGAATTGAGAGGCCAAGAGGAAAACTATGATGTTGGCATCTTTGATCATAGTTTGGAAGAAATTGAAGCTCTTTTCTTTGGAAATGGTCCAAGTTCTAAGGAGGGTCAAGAAGAAAGTGAAGATAATGAAAGCATGAATGACCTCAATGGTGAGAAGTTGACTCCTCCACATCTTATCCTTCAACTATCCCCTCATCAAAGAAATGAGAACTTTCCTTCTACTATTGAAGGATTGATGAATCAATGCTCTATCATCATAGAATTTGAAAGAGATGGTAAAGAGTGGAAGCCTCCGGATGAATATGGGCAATACTTCATACCTTGTATTGACAAGAATAATGGGCTTGTTGGTTTGAAGCATTGTAAGAAGCCAAGTGCCAAGGGCAAAACAAATGGGAGAGTATTTGGCAAGTTCTATTCCAAGCCAAGATGGGTAAACTACGTTTTGACATCACCAATCTCCTATTTATGCTTACATGAAGCCCATTCAAAAGCCTTTGACCGGTTGTTGAGAGCATTAAGCAACATGGACAACATCAATAATCATGGCAACCAGGAATGAGTTTGGTGGAGTCCTCCCTCAAACCACCATTTGTAAGATATCCTTTCCTTTAACTTTGCATTACATTTACACTTGCATTTGGTTATATACATATACATTTAGCTTGCATTTGTATTATATTTCATATTGCATTTGCATTAGTTAAGTTCAAATAGTATAGTTTGCATTGTAATATATCTCACATGATTCATGTAAATAGTTGCATATAGATTAGAATTCATGCATAGTTACCAATGACCAAACCTATTTCTTTTCTACACTAGAAATAGTGTTTAAATCGGTTTGGGGAGGTTTGATCATAAGTGACCATAGTTTACTAGAAATCATGCATCATATAGTATAGTTTAGATTGCATTCACTTGTTATATATGTCATATAGAATTGCATTTAGTTAGAGCATGCATTCATTCATATCATATCATTGCATTTGTACTTCAATTTCCATAAAATCAAAATTCCAAAAACATGTATTTCCTTTTTATTCCTACTCCTACATGTACATTGAGGACAATGTCCAAAATAAAGTGGGGGATGAGAATTTACATTCCAAAAAATGATAAAAATTGAAAAATTTTGAAAATTCCCAAAAATATGTCTTTTAATTTCATAAAAACAAAACCCATAAAAATTTGAAAAATTTAAAAATCCAAAAACAAGTTCATTTCCTTTGTAGTGTAGTCATGTATATATTATTGTATATATTGTGTTTGTTCATCCTTGTTCACATTGATTGACTACGCCACATCCGAGACATGAGGATATTGAAGACCGCATGGTATGATCTTTCCAATCTCCTTTTTCCTCTTTATGTTAATGACTATGTGGCTTTATTTTGATTGATGCGGTAAAAACAATGTAAACTTAGGACTTGCATTTAGTGTACATGTCATATTAGTTGGTAGAATCATATGCATTAGGATGTATATATGCTAGTTGCATTATGGCATGTAGTTGCATGTTAGAAAAATTTTGCGAAACCGTCTACTTGGGAAGCTTGACAAGTGTATATAGGCCCTAGTAGATGCTTTTTCTTCTTAAGACTTTGCTTGTTAGAATAATTGTAAAACACCCTAGGATGTGTCATGCTAGTATCCTTTGACCCATGGTTTAAGGCCTAGTCAAGACACTACAAAAAAAACACGGGAAACTGACGGAAAAAAACCGTCAGAAAAGCCTGTTTTCCGTCAGAAACACGCGTTCCTGACGGAAAAACCGTCAGGAATAAAGCGTCACTACAATTCGTCACAGAAAACGGGTTCCTGACGGTTTTTCCATCAGTAATTCGCATTTCTGGCGGAATACTGACGACTAATCCGTCCCACGTCTTATCTGGGATTTGACAGAAAGTCAACGTAAATTCAAAAATTCTGACGGAAATTCCGTCAGAAAAATCAAAATTCTGACGGAATTTCCGTCAGAATTTTTGAATTTTTTTTTTTAAAAAAAATATTTTTTTCCTGTCAAATATGGCTCACAACAGCCAACTTCAAAAACTGACCAAATTTTCAGCAACAAGACAAGAAGTTTCGCGACATTTTCAAAAAAATATCTCGACATGGTGTTTTACGGAAGCTTGAAATCGAGTCCTGCTTTGCACCAAAAACAATCTTTTGTAAGCAAATCAAATATGGCCACACTGTGAAATTGATCGACCGCCGCAACAAACAAAAACCGCGACGTCAAACATGATGATAGACCGAATCTTGGAGGCGGCTATGACAAAACCATGGACAAGTCTCTCATAGCAAAAATGGATGTGGAGGGAATTATAGAAGCGACTCAAAGATAAAGTCGCCGATTTGAAGCCGGTACATGGAGAAGTCACATGAAGCGTTCTTAACTTCGGTTTGGACGCACTCCATTCTTTTGGTTTCGGAAAAATTATTTGTTAAAGATCTGGAAGTAGTAGTGTGCCTTTGTGCATCCCCATTTGGTCATGCCTCTCTCTGTTCAAATATGCAACCTATTAGTCATCCATACATTTTAAGCACACAAAGACCCATGTATGTCCACAATATCCATGTTGTCGTTTGATTAGATAAAGGGATGAAGGTATATATGGAAATACCAGTAAAGGAAGAAAAGAAAAAGAGATGGAAATAGCAGCAAAGGAACAAAAAAAAATAGAGAAAAGCACCTATGACTACCCACCAACGTCGGGATAGAAGAACCTAGAACGTGATAAACAACCTGTCCATATTGAGCTCATCATCTCATGCTTATGAAAGTTCCTTTTACTGCTATGAAAGTGAAACACAAAATATCAGTGAAGGAAGACAAGTACAATGCCATCTTATGAAAGTTCCTGCTTATCTTCATATAGACTAGAGTCAAAACTTAACACACTACCACTTTCTAACACCGCCTGAGGCTCAATACCATTTTCTAAAACCACCTCTTTGGTCCATGGGTCTCAGAAAAGCGGATGCACGGAGTTTTTAAGTTGCATTCTCAAAAAATATTGCCAAGGTCTGAGGTGAAAGAGTGTTTAGACAAAGAATACGCATACAAACTTGTTATCATGAGCAAAACTTTAACTTTCGGTCAAAACAAACGTACTGTGTTAAATTATTGACTTGAATATTAAATCTTTGAACAACTTCAATCACGTCTTTCTTTGTTGACATTTTTCCTACAACTGACAAAATATTGTATGTTCAGACTTGAGAACTAGTAAGTGACAAGCTGAAGGGACGCTAGGCGAAAACAGTTGTTTATTTTTGAAAAATGGTGTACCAAATATTAGTTTAACAATAGTAGCATGAGTAGAACACTATAAATTAAATTGCTTTGATGAGGTATAAATATAGCCATACACATGCATCTACGACTATACGAGTATATACATCCACGGTGCTCAATGAAACAGTGTCGAACTCATTGTGATTGATGAAGGCCACTGACTACACCGGTGACCTTTGCCCGATGGTCAAATCCATCAAAGCACATAAGAAAATAGAAAATTATGAAGAAACAAGTTAAAAAGATAGCAAAAAATAGAAAAAAATAGAGCGATCTTGAACAGGATGAGTAGAAGTGCAAAAACATTGTCATATACACCTCGGATAGGTAAGATAGGTATCTTGCCATATACAAATGTTCCAACATAACAACGAAATACATCACAGCTCTGAGTAATACTCCGTAATTACTAACTAGAGGATCCTTTACCCCTCTAATACTCAAAAATTTAAAACACTCTGAATTCTATAATTGCAAAGGTTTTGAGTTTTGGTGGCCATGTTTAGCGAATGAGTAATTATTGTGTGCGATCGTCGTAAGGTGCGATGGATAAAAAGTGAAAACTTTATGCTAAATAGTGATCACATCTTGCTTAATATGGACTTATGGAGTGACCAACGTGTCTATGACAAACTCAACAAAATGATGAGGTTTACTCCATTCTTCCAACTAATTAATAACCTTACAGCAAAAGAGTTCCTGGTTTCCAAAATTCCAATTAGCTATCACCACCCACCTCGCAAAAGAGTATGGTTAATAAATATATAGGTACTAACATATGGACAATTCTTCACTTTAACTTAAATTTCAATAAATAGACCACATATTTAAACATAAATTGCACATGGATCATACAACCCCGAACAATAATAGTAATAATAGGATCGGTATAATCATGTTACCTTTAATATAGTGAAAACAAACTCGATTCATGCGTAGAGGCGCTTTCGGGCGAGAACCCAAAATTAATTGAGAAAAGTATGTAAGACGATGTTTAATGATGTAGTTCAAGTTGATAATGATGCATAATAGACTCACACAAATTATCCCAGATAAGGGTGTTTGATGAATTGGTAAAAGTAGCTTAGTTTCCCTGGAAAAAAAAAACAAGAATGGTATTATATGTACCCAACATATTTCATGTCTCACCATAAATTGAAATCATCAAATTCAAGTTTACCCAGATTAGAAAACAAAAAAACTAAGCAAATAACGAATTCAAGTTGTAGCTACAAAAATCACAAAGCAACTAACAGTATATTCAATTAAAAATTGAACAAAAATACAATAATTACAGTTATGAGATGTTCAATGCTTAGAATGTTGATATTGTTTTGAGAATACCACTGAAATTCATCATATAACAAAAAGAAACACAAACATGAAGAATCGAAGTACCTGACTTGTTCTTAGGGTAAGGTGGCCGGTCCAGCAAGGCCGCATAGTGGCCGGCGGAAGAGAAGGGAGCCGGAGGGTGGCCGGATGTGAGGTGGCCGGTGGTGGTGGGGAATATGGTGGGTGTCGACACAGGGGGTTAGGGTTTAGGAATGTTAATTGATTTGGGAAATATGATAGGAAATTAGGAATAGAGGAGTCACGCGTCTTTTGTTTCAATTATGATAGAGAAGAAAACATCTGACGGAAAATCCGTCACTAAATCACCTTTTTTGACGGATTTTCCGTCAGGAATGCGTCAGGTTTAATTACCGCCAGTGATACTGTTCAACGCGCCAATAATATCTGACGGATTTTCCGTCAGAACTTCTTTTCCGACGGAAATTCCGTCAGTATTCCGTCAGTTTCCCGAATTATCTGACGGTAGAAAAAAACTGTCAGATTTCCCGTCACTATTACGCGTTATTTTAGTAGTGAGAGTACCTTGTGTTGTGATAACTCCTTGGCTACCGTTTATTCCAAGGTGACCCTTGAAACCATGCATTCATCCATCATCCATGTTCTACCACATTTTTGTCATCAAAGGGAATGGGCACAAAAAGAAATCAATTTGAGTTCAATGAAATGAAAAGTAAAAGAAAGTTTGCAAAAATGCATCAAATGAAAAGAGGAGCAAAAATAGAACTCCTAAAGCTTCAAATATAAGCCACCCTCACTACATATGGGGTGACTTTGAAAATGTTCAAAAAGAAATGCGAAAAGTTGAAAGTTGTCAAGTGTTGAAAAGCCAAAAATCAAAAGAAATGGCAAGAAAGTGTTCTCAAATGTTATATGCCACAAGAAATTGGAGGGAAAAACAAAAACAAAACCAAACTCCCAAGTGAAACTCAAATATCTATTAATCCCTTTATCTATCGTATCCATTTTTGTGCATGGTATAGAGGGGACGACCCTTCTTCTTGTCTAGGCAAGAGGGGGAATTCCGCGATCCTCCAGTGTTTCTAACATCATAGGGAGTCTATTCTTGACAAAAGCGTTTAACGATTGAGGACAAAGGTACCCTAGCTTGACACAACTTGGAGGTGATTTATTGGTATCCTTCTAGGCTTAGTAGTTTGAAGAAATTGTATCTATGAAGGAGTGTGTACCCTTGAATTGCTTCCCTTGTAGATAATTTCCGCCACTTAGATGAGGAAAGTGGCTATTCTTTTGTAGATGCATCCATTACTTGATTTTGTGTGCTTAATGATTGGATGTGTCGCCATTTTGGCAAGACCCACCTTGCCTTGCAAGAAGGCATCTTGCCTCATGGTTGTCTTGTTGTGAGTTGAAGGGGCGGAGTGAGACCCGCTAATTGTCTCATATCGGTTATGTTATTAGGTTAGTTTAAATAAAGGTCTAGTTTTAGTCACCTCTTTACTCGGGACGAGTAAAGGTTCGGTTTGGGGATATTTGATGTGAACATTATTTGCGCACATTTAGTCCCCTAATTGAGCCTATTTTGCATACTATTATAGCATTTCATGGCCATTTTATCCGTCAAAACCTTCCTATTTGCTTTTCTATCGCATTTCATATGTTTTGTAGAAAAGGAGATAATAAGGCGGAAATTCCCGTCTTTCGTGCATATTTGTAAGCTTATTAATGATATTAGATGGACTAGTATGAAGAGGAGGCAAGAATGATGACCAAAGACGTAGGAATAAAGTGTATATAGAAGGATCAAGGGGTTAAAAGTAAGAATGACGAGAGGGAAGGCATTACAAGAAGGAATCGCTCGAAAACCGATCCAAGGGTTGCTCTTTTGGCTCTGAAAGTATGCTAGATGGAACGGCATCGAAAAATCAAGTGATCTAGGCTTTTGAATCACTCCAATAGGAGTCCGGATGAGAAAATAACGTCCGTTTTACAATCTGAGCTCAAGATACAGCTCAACCCGCTCGGGTCAAATTCAACCCGCTCAGGTTGAAGCCCAGGACGCCCATATTTCCCTCGGGACGGGCGTATTCCTGGACAGGAAACTTTCCCTTGCTACGTGAACCACAATCCGAGCGTCTTCTCCCAAATCCGCCCGGATTGCATCTCCCGAATCCGCCCGTGTTCTCCCAAATCCGCCCGGATTGCATTTTCAGAATCCGCCCGGATTCTCCTTAATCCGCCCGGATTCCAGCCCAGCGCATTTTCGTCTTCTTCAAGCCTCAAAGAAAGACGCCCTTCCTTCAAAAAATACCGGAGTCTCCCTGCTCAAATCTCAAAAGTGTAATTACTAGTTTAGCCCTTAGTTAACCCTAATGCATCCACCTAATTTCCACTATAAATACCCCATTTGTAATAATCCTTTAACACAAGTTTTTAGAGTAGAAAATCCTTCTTTAGATTAGATTAGGAGTAGATTAGAATAGATTACTCTTTAATCTTTCCACAAATTACACATTAATCTCTCTTTAATTATTGTTCAAGTTTATTATTCAAGTTTATTATTGGGTAATTGAAGATTATTGGGTTATTATTGGGAGATTGACAACCTTCCATCAATCATCAAGTTCTTCTATTATTCTTTGCATTATTATTTGGATCATCTTAAGTTGGTATAATTCCTTTACTCTTTAATCTTTATTGTTCACTTCTTCATTCTATTATCATGTTTATACTTGTTGTGATGATTGACACCATTAATGACATGTTTCCCATGATAATGAGTGAGTAGTCTCTTGCTAGGATTAGTGGGTAATTAGGGGAAACCAACATGGGATTGATTCATGCTTAATCTAATATGTTCACATGATTAAATTGCTTGCTTGTTGTGATGTCAACTTTATGCACATGTTATGTTTGATGAAATGCTAAGCCTATGAATCCTTGCATTTACAACAATCTCTTATCTACTCAACTTGACTTGTAAGATATAAACCAACTCGAGTCTTGTTAGACCATGCATAGAAGTTGATTAGGAGGAAAGTAAGTCGACTTGTAGGTGTTGTACAATCTAATCGATTCGGCTCCGGGACCCAACCCTTCCTAAGAACCGTAAGATATAACCCAACTCGGTTCCTCCACAACATTAATCGCTTGCAACCTTGTAAACATGTTTGTATGATCAACACCATGAATCCCCTATGACCCCATGATATCCTTGCACTTTTAACCATTTGTTTACATCCTTCCTCTTATTGTTTGTTTTACTATATTGCTTGCATTAGTTTAGACACAACTACAAACCCAAACAAATTGTGACACTAGCATAAATTGAGATAGATAGACTTAGAACCCAAAGCACATCGTCCCATGGATCAACCTCGACTTACCGCTAACATGTTGTTTGTTGAGTATTATAAATGTGTTTGATTGGATGTGACCCGATGACATCACTCTACATCACTTGCTCACCCTGACACATATTTCACTTTATCGACATTACTCACTAACCACGACTAACATTAACTTATATACACCTCTTACTTTATGAGAATGATTATCAACCGCCATGAAGCACATGCAAACCTGACTATGGAAAGTCCATGAAGTAAGTGACAAATCCTTTTGATAATAAGTAAGTGAGGCTTTCTTGTAGACGTTGAGGATGCAAAATGAATGCAATAAAGAATCAACTAATTCTCTTTGTGTCACATTAATTTCCCACAAACCGTCATTTACAAGTCAAGCAGGAACCCAAACATAACTAATAAGTTGACCCAAACATGTTACTAACCTTCGATACCCATGATAAATATCGAAATATGAACAAATAAAAGCATCCAAACAATTAAATTTTCGTAATGTGCCTGTAACAGTGCTACACGATCGAGTGGGTTGGACGCTCGATCGAGCTGGACCTACTCGATCGAGTATCTTAGCTACTCGATCGAGTAGTCCGAGATCAGAATACCCCCTACATGCCACACCTGCAGCTACTCGATCGAGTGGCCACAGGTCAAAATTCCCACATTTTTCGAGAAACAAGATATACGAGCACATAACTACGAACCGGGAGGATAACCCGTCAACAAATCCTGTGAAACAAGTCCAAAACTAGCAACTACGACCTTATGGCCACTGATACAAACCAATTACGAAAAGGAAAGGTACCAAACGAAACCAACTAACATCCAACATAACTACAAACATGATAAAAGAAATGGAGTATCACTCCTGCTGCTGCTGTTGCTGCTCGTCCATGATATAATCCTCATCTCCACCACCACCCGAGGTGCCTGCTCTTGACGCACCAAGACATGCGTCACCACCGACTCCAGCATTTGGTCTCACGTACCAAGGGGTCAAACCACCGTAGGGGTATAACTGAGGTGCTCCCCATGTAGACATGTCCACCCCGTATGAGTCGAAAACCCCGCTGTAATCCCCAACTCCCCTCCACCAAACCGGATGCGGTCCCGAGGTCCCAATGCCCTGAGTATACGCCATCTCATGCATGTTCCAGAGCGTCAAGATAGAGGACACTCTCTCTTCCAGGTAGCTCTCACGTGTCTCCGGGGTATCAAGCTAAAGGTAACAAGGAAACGGGTGCTGTGGTGGTGCTGCCGGCTATGGCTGTGTCTCAGCCATCCTCTCCCGCACTCGGCGTGGCCCTCTCCCTATCCTGGGGCAATCCTCCTCAGCTCTCACATTCTCCCCCTTCCGCGGCTCAGGCATGACTCGGAGGATCTCCGGTTCGATGAAGTACGTCTGCCTCGCAGGACGCGCCTCATTCTCCTCCTCATCAGAATCGGCAGCTACCACTGCTGCAGGTAGAGGCTCTGTCGGTGGGAGGTGCTCTGGAGCTGGTACCTTCATCCAACTCATGCCCCACACTCTCCATGCTAAACTACCGTCCTCCAAGGTTCTCAACCATTTCAGGTCGAGGAAGTAATCTCTGTCCATGGTAGGTACCGGGGTAGCTAGATGGGTGTACTCCGAGGAAGCCTCAAAAGAAGTTAGCTTCTTAGCTAAACGTGTGGCAATAGCACCACAACTCAGAAACCTAGTGCTAGAGGAGGCCATCAAAGCAAGGCTGGCACACACTTTAGCGGGAGCACTAAAGGTCACTTTCTTAGTCCGTTCAGGGTTAAGGTAAGCCATCAGAAGCAACAACTCATGAGAGTTCAACTTACTCATATCAGATCTCTCGTAGATAAGGCACGACACAGCACGTAGAAAGATCCTCAAGGTGATATGTTGCACATCATTGATCAATATATTACTAGCGGTGGGAGCTGATTTCCCGGTGATACAGGGCATAAGGCGACAAACTCCACACTCACACAGTATGTCACGAAGGGCTCCCTTGGGAGGCTTAGCCAAGCCAAGGTGAGAGGCAAAGAGGTCCATTGCCAAAACAAAACTGGTGTTCATGACGCGGAATTACACAGTCTGTTCCATCGGCTCGTATTTAAACGAGCTCATGAACTCAAGGGTCAGAAAAGCATACGAATGCTTCCGTAAACGGTATAGCCCGGTGAATCCCAAGGTCTCAAAAGACGGACATCCGTCTCGATCAATACCCAGATCCTCTAAGATGGTCGTGTCAACACAACGCGTCGGTCTCATTTTACGGGACTATAAGGCTACTTAATTGTCCCTTTGGGTTTAGTCTACAAATACCGCAGACGGGTATTCAGGAATAGCTGGAACTACCGGCCCACTCCCTTCCCCAACTTCGGGCTGGGAGGCCCTGCCCCTCCTTCTCTGTCTGGTTCCTAGGTTCAGTCTCGGCATCTGTTTCAGCATACAATGTAAATATACCAGTACATATGTATCAAAACATACAAAGCGCACGTATTTGGTCATAAAAGAGTCATATAAGTACGCACTATCAAGAACAATTCCAAAATTACAAGATTTCCAATCCCTATAGCTCAGACGATCTCTACAGCTGTGAAAATTTTGGCACAATTAACATGGATTAACTCAACCACAACTATTTTTAGAACTCAAATTTTCAAAACATATTCATATACCACCAAAATTTGCAATTATATGAGACGAATTTCAGTTTGAGGCACTTTTAAAACGAAGTTTTAAGACAAATTTTGGGGTGAAAATCACAAAAATCAACTCCCCACATGATATATACAACATACATTACTCAATTTTCATCCTTTTACATGTAATAGACAACCAAAAATCAACTCAATTTACCAAACCCTAAAAATTTCGGCCCACTTTATACTCAATTCTAATTCGGTTTTTACATTATTAACATCAATAATCAATCAGGAAAAGCATCTAGATCATGTTACAACAATTAGAAATAAGTTTTATCACATGTAAATCGATTTTTCAACATATTCTATCATCCTATGTGGTTTCAAATAACCAAAAACATTGAAATAGAGTAAGCATTCATACCTTAATCAAATAGGAAGCAGAAGAACAAATAGAAGCAAGAAAATCAATGGATTAAAGCACCACAAGCATCAAGAGGTAAGGAAATTGAGAGGAAAAGAGGTTAGGGTTTGCGAAAATATGAAAAGAATGAGGGGATTGAACAAACAACAAGGGTTTTGAACCCGCAAACTCTCCAGTACTGTAGCCTTACTCGATCGAGTAAGTAGGGTACTCGATCAAGTGGCCTCTACTTGATCAAGTAAGCGCGACTCAGTCGAGTTTCCGTAGGGAATTCCTACTTCCTCGACGTTATAGCTTCCTAACTAGATCGAATGAGGTCTACTCGGTCTAGTAGGCACTCATACTCGGTCAAGCAAGGTTAGGTACATGGTTGGGATTACGAGATTTATTGAGATGACTGCAAAACAACAACACATGTCGATTCCAAACCAAATTCGAAAATCGTCACAGGTTACTATAATCATTCACAGCACACTATTACTACCCATAATGCGACGGTTTTCCCCAACTAAGATACATACCATTCCATTCTATAAAGAATATCACACCAAACAATTTATCACGCTAGTAAATCATTTACGCATACGTTTGGCGCATTGTTTCATGTCTTAAACTTTGTCTACAACTTCACTAATGAAGCTTATAACCATATTATTCTAAGCACTCATTTAACATTAACTTTTCATGTATCATCCGAGTCTATTAGCAATGTAACTTTGCTTCAACATAAATAAATTAGTCTACTCAAATTAATCATGTCACAAACGGAAGCTTTCAGCCATTCATATATCACATTCATCCATTACAATTTTTTTTTGATAATTATCATCACAAATTCACAACTTTTAACTATCATTATTATTACTATTATAAGAATTGTAAACTCTTATAGGAACTACCAGTACTAACAACTTGAAGCAAATACGACCGTCACCAAACTCCATACATTATTCCAAATTCCTACTCTTTTCACACACAACTCTATTCATGCACCAACTTTCACATTTCCCATTATCATCACTCACACACATTAGCTCCATTAGGAACTTTATCATATACGATTCTAACATAACCATTACACACATGTTAACTTCAATAGAAACTTTACCACGAATAATTCTAGTATGACCACTATACACATTAGGCACATAATTGCCGACTCGACATTCCCATACCCAGTGACTGGCTTAAGCAGAATAGGGCCATGATTTTGAAATGAGGGTGCCTACTCACCCAAAATATAGCATCAACAGGGGCTCCCAATATACATACACCAGGTTCATTTTATTAGACTCACTATGTTCATTAGGCTCATTTGTTACAGGTTCCAAAATAGTCGCTCTGAACCACTTTGTGACACCCCCATATACCAAGGAGCCTTAACAAGACCTTCCCTAGCGTATAAGAGCGTCACCATCTCGGTTGCCTGAGGTAAGTAATCGTCAAAAGTCGATAAAAGAACATATATAATAACTTTATAAGTGATACAATGAAACTACTAAAACAAAAGATACAACTCGTCAAAACTATATAAACTACTTCTGTCATTACTCGTGAAGACTCATCCCGTCAAGACTCCAGCAACCATCTAAGACAACACCTGCTAAGACTGACTGCTCACCATAAGGGATCATGGCAGACACAACAGAAACAATCAAAAGACAAACCACACAAGGTCAATAACGGAAGAGACACACTAACCACTGGCATAACAAGACAGAACAACAACATACACACAAGCCACATCTCCACCAATCAATCACGGTCACTGACTGTCCACTGGACCAGCCCTGCCAGTGGGGAACCGCAGCCGTACCAACCAAGTCCTCGCTCATCATACCGAGCGATAACCCAGTCTCATTAATGTGAATATCCCCTCCCGTGGCGGGTTCCACGGAGGGCGAAACTAGGGCGTGAAGCCACTCCCGCAAGTGACTCCACTCAGCTGAGGATGCACCTCGAGAACCATAGATAACCGATCACAAACAGCTGCTTCACAATAACAACCAATGGAACAACATACACTAACCGATTACCATATACAATCAACTACACGGATACAATAATAATACAACAACAGTCACACTAGACCACCAACAGAAACTGAGTAGGCGAACCTACCTTTAGCCAAATGCAGCGATTCCTCGATAAACCACATGATATAAACCAAGCAAGCAACCAATATACAAATCGCACAACAGCCTATTACTACCATCACAACCCTACAAGGAACAAAAAAGACAGAGATGATGATGATAACATACCTACGCACCTCACAACGGCGTTAAGACTGCTACCCGACTTAAGCAACTCATCCTCAAAGCACTAACATCCTCGAAGGCTCCCATGGAAGGTACTTTGGTGAAGGGAATGGAGGGAGGCGACATCTAGGTCTGAAGGAAGGAGGCGGAAATGATTCGCCATTCTAACAAAACACGATTATAAACATCGCTGGAAAGACGCTACTTGATCGAGTAACTAACTTACTCAGTCGAGTGGCCCCTACTCGATCGAGTACCCAAACTACTCGATCGAGTACCCTTTACTATATCGAGTACCACACATCCCCAAGGTCAAACATGCCACGAGGTAACTCTTGCTCGCATTCCTAAAGGCTATTGTGGGTATACATCCGTATAATACCCTTTAAATTTAGGACTATAACGTAAATTTAACATGCGATTATCGTCATAAAACATAAATACAATAGAGAAACGATAAAGGTAAAGAATTAACCTCGGGTCCTTTATAGTGCGGCGTAAAGAACAGAAATCAAACGAGATTCCCTCCTAATTGTTGCACCCAAGACTTGTCCGAGATATGCCCTTGGCTAGATGGTGTTCTCCGATTGCCTTGCAATATTGGGAGAACTGATGTGAGGTTTTTCGAGATGTGAGATCTAGGTTTCAGAGAGAAACTATCTCCAAAACCCTAGTTTTCTGTAAAATGAAATTGTCCAGGTCAAAAGGAGAGGGAGTCTCTCCTTTTGTTAACCTCGGCCAGCCGTGGGTTTGCATGGGGAAGTGGGCTTCCACTTCCTCTTAATTTTACCTCGTGGACCGGCTCATAAATTGCTAAATGTATATGACGCGGTTTATTATAAATCGTCATCGGTTATCGGCTATTAAAACATCAACTAATAACACGGGTTAGTTGAAGTATTAATACATGTCCGACAAAGACGATATTGTATAATTAATTCAATATACATTAATTAAATATAAAACGCTTATATTTAATTTTACGTAATTAATGGTTAATTCGCCTTAGCCCATGATATCTAATCCGTATTAAATATAATATCTCAACATCACATTTTGACTAATTACTAGTCAAATAACTCGGACTAACCGGTTAGTCGATTTGGCATCTACATGATTTGTATTTTCATACCGTCACGTCTCTCAAACGTATCCTATAGGTGTGACTTTTAGGGACCAGTTGATCACCGCCATCTGTATGACAATAACGTCAAACTTATCTAGCAAGCCAACCGTTATTGATAAACGTGGATCAACTGATAATAATACCAAAAGTATGCCCTTTGATCCTTTTAGAGGTTTATAAGTCCTTGCACTAACTGTTAAGGACACCAACCCCAACAAGCTCCCACTTGTCCGTACAAGTGCATGTGCAATGACGTTATCCGCACTAGCTGGAGGACACAAGCTCCAACAAACTCCCACTTGTCCGTACAAGTGTATGTGCGATAACCGATTCTCATATTCATTTAAAATTTCTCCCACTCAATGTAAAACAATTTGCGGATCCGGATCCGCAAAGGTCGTATTTTACAATCGATCTGTATCTAGAGTGGTTTCCCGACTAGAGAGTAACTTAAGCGATAAAACGAATCCGTATTCGAGCATGGCCATGCATTTTGATTCTGACTCCTCGAGTGGCCCCGAGAAATATCAGTACACGATAAAGGCTGAATATTTCCTTCAACTCGACTCCTTCCGATCTAAGCACGGCATGAAATGACCCAGAAAAAATCTACTTGGCCCCCTATTACGGATGACCGTGAGAAAGAAACCAAAGTCACCCAAAATCTGCCGTAGTCTCAAGAGACAGTCGATAGTCAAAAGAATCGACTCTTAGGATCACCATGGAGGTCCTATCCACGACCGGGCACCGAATGTTATAAAACATTTAGGACTCCACGTCGATGTCACAAGTGTGTCCTACGAAATATCCGTATAAATCGCCTTTGTGATTGGTCAGTCAACCGGTTGACTTATGGCTCGTTGAACCCACCATCAACCAACGTCACAAAATAATTGCCAGAGTTATCAGCTCATGTGGGCAATTAAGGACTGAAAAGATATAATGTTCGTTCAGTTCACTTTGTGGTGTTCAAAATTTGTCGTACAAATCCACATGACAAACAAAATATATATATAAAATATCAAAACGATGATGTCGTATAGAGTACAAGAGAGAATGAATCTGATCCATAAAAGAGTACTACAACTTAGGAACACGTTTAATTCCCATGGAATTAACGTGCCCTTCATGCTTATCTTGTCGTAATGCTTTAGTGAGAGGATCTGCTATGTTATCATCTGTAGCAATCTTTTCTATCACTACTTCCTTTTGCTCCACGTAATCCCGGATTAGATGAGCTTTCCGTTGTACATGTCTAGACTTGTTGCTAGACTTTGGCTCCTTAGCTTGGAAGATGGCACCACTATTGTCGCAATAGATGGTGATCGGGTCATTCGAACTAGGCACTCCAGAGAGCCCATGTAAGAATTGACGCATCCATATCGCTTCCTTTGTAGCTTCAGACGCGGCATAGTACTCGGACTCGGTCGTAGAATCTCTTCATAACAGTTTGTTTGAACTCTTCGGTGACGCAGCGCCATTAAGAGTAAAAACGAATCGGACCGAGATTTCGAGTCATCTCGATCCGTTTGGAAGCTAGCATCTGCGAACCGGTTAGGTTCGCATAGCTTTTGATCGCCTCCATAAGTCAATGCCCAATCTTTAGTCCTCCGGAGGTACTTAAGAATGTTCTTGACAGCCAACCAATGTGATTCACCTGGTTCTTTGTTGGAATCGACTTGTCATACTCAATGCATATGCCACGTCCGGGCGTGTGCATATCATGGCATACATGATTGATCCTATAGCCGAAGCATAAGGAATCCGTGTCATGCGCTCTTTCTCTTCCGGTGTCTCGGTGCCACGAGATGGCTCAAATGCACCCCTGGAGCCATAGGAAGGAACCCTTTCTTGGAGTTAGTCATGCTGAATCTCTCTAGGACTTTGTCTATGTAAGACTCTGATCGAGAGATAACATCCGTCGTGATCTATCTCGATAGATACGGATGCCTAGAATTCTTTGTGCCTCTCCCAGATCTTTCATCTGGAAATGGTTCTTCAACCATACTTTCACCGAAGTTAAGAGAGGTATGTCATTCCCAATCAGGAGTATGTCGTCAACATACAATATTAGGAAGACAATCTTGCTCCCACTCGACTTGATATATAAACATGGTTCCTCGACCGATCGAGTAAATCCATTTTCTTTAATCACTTGGTCGAAGCGATGATTCCAACTCCGAGATGCTTGCTTAAGTCCATAAATGGAACGCTTAAGTTTGCACACTTTCTTAGGATGTAAAGGATCGATGAAACCCTCGGGTTGTACCATATACAACTCTTCCTCCAAAAAACCGTTTAAGAAGGCGGTTTTCACGTCCATTTGCCAAATTTCATAGTCATGAAAAGCGGCAATCGCTAAGATAATCCGAATGGAACGCAGCATGACTACGGGTGCAAAAATCTCATCGTAGTGCAAACCTGGCACTTGGGTGAAACCTTTAGCAACTAGTCGTGCTTTGTAGATATCTTGTCGACCTTCCACAGAATGCTTTATCTTGTAAAGCCATTTGCATTGAAGGGGACGAACCTTAGCAGGTAAGTCAACAAGATCCCATACGTTGTTCTCATACATAGAGTCCATCTCGGATTGCATGGCCTCAAGCCATAGCTTTGAGTCAGAACTAGTCATGGCACCTTTATAGGTTGCGGGTTCACTACTCGTTAAGAGTAGAATGTCATCTATGTCATGTTCCTCGACCGGACCAATGTATGCATGCGGAGGAATAGAGACTCTTCCCGACCTCCTAGGTTCCTCGGGAATATTCACTGCAGCTTGGTAGGGATTGAAGGAATAGGTTCCTCCAATGGTTGCTCGGTGTTTGGTTCTGGAATCTCCGACAGGTCAAAGGTTCTATCACTCTTTGCATTCTCGAGAAATTCCTTCTCTAAGAATGTCGCACTAGCCGCAACAAAAACACGTTGTTCGGTTGGCGAATAGAAGTAATGACCACGTGTTCCTTTAGGATAACCTATAAAGTATGTCTTGACCGATCGCGGGCGAGCTTATCTTCAGTCTCCACTTGACATAAGCCTCGCAGCCCCAAACCCGTATAAAGGACAAGTTAGGGACCGTTCCCTTCCATAGTTCATATGGAGTCTTGTCTTGACTTTAGACGGACTTCGGTTAAGTATTAGAGCAGCCGACATGAGAGCATAACCCCATAATGAATCAGGTAAAACCGTGTGACTCATCATGGATCGAAACATATCAAGTAGTGTTCGATTTCTCCGTTCGGACACACCATTCAGTGAGGTGTTCGGTGGAGTTAAGCGTAGGGCAATCACGAGTCCTTTAGGTGTTGATCAAACTCGTGAGAAAGATACTCGCCACCACGATCCGAACGCAGTGTTTTAATCTTCCTACCTAATAGGTTCTGTACCCTATTCTGGTATTCCTTGAATTTCTCAAAGGATTCACTTTTGTGCTTCATTAAGTAGACATGGCCATATCTACTTAAATCGTCCGTGAAAGTGATGAAATACCTATAGCCTTCTCGTGCGGTGATTGACATAGGACCACATACATCCGTGTGTATGAGTCCTAATAGGTCGCAGCCGCGCATTCCAACACCTTTGAAGGAAATCCGAGTCATCTTACCGATGAGACATGATTCACACGTGCCAAATGATTGAAAATCAAAGGCCGAGATAGCTCCATGTTTAATGAGCTGTTTTACGCGTTTCTCATTTATGTGTCCCATACGGCAGTGCCATAGATACGTTTGATCTTTGTCACCAACCTTTAACTTTTTATTCATTACGTGTAATATTTCGGTGGTCTGATCTAAAACATAAATTCCATTCATGGAGACTGCCTTGCCATAAATCATATTGTGTAAAGAGAAAATGCAAGTATTATTCTCAATTACAAATGAAAAACCAAGTTTGTCAAGTGAAGAAACTGAAATAATGTTTTTCGAAAGACTGGGTACATAATAGCAATCATATAATGATAACTCAAATCCGCTAGGAAGCTGGATCACATATGTTCCCCTCGAGACGGCAGCCACTCTTGCTCCATTCCCGACACGCAGGTCAACCTCACCCTTTACGAGAGGCTTGAGATTTCGGAGGCCCCGCACATGATTACACAGATGAGAACCACAACCAGTATCAAGTACCCAAGTTCCGTAACTTGCGTGGTTAATCTCAATCATATGAATAAAAGTAGAAGGAGAAGACATACCAACAGGTTTAACGCGACCTGCTTTTATGTCCTCATGATAAACAGGACATGTACGCCTCCAATGCCCAGTCTTGTGGCAATGATGGCATTCCATGTTTTCGGTCTTGCTCTTTGTCGCACCTGATGAGTTACTTGCCTCACCAGGCCCACTCTTACCTGATCCCGACTTCTTAAACTTCGGTTTGCCTACTGCTAGGCCTGGCTGAACTTTGCCCTTACCCTTGCCCTTGTTTGACACAACGAGAACATCTTGTTTCATGCTCCCACTGAACTTCATGTCCTTCTCGGTGCATACGAGGAGGGAGTGCAGTTCATGGGGAGTTTTCTTCAAATCATTCATATAGTAATTCGCTCTAAATTGCGAATAACCATCGTGGAGTGAGTGAAGAATGCGGTCTATCACAATGTTCTCGCTGATCTTACAATCAAAGGTCTCGACTTCTCGACATTCTCAATCATCTTTGAGAATGTGTGGGCTAACCGGTTGGCCCTTCTCGAGTCTCGCATCAAAGAAGCGAGTGGTAAGCTCATAGGTCACGATTCTCGGTGCTTTTGAGAATTCCCTAGTGAGTGTAGTGAAAATCTTGTTTGCACTTTGAGCTATGAAGCGTTTCTGCAAATTGGATTCCATTGCAAAAATAAGTACGTTCTTTACCGCACCCGCTTCCATGGCGAAATCGTTATACTTGTCGATTTCGTTAATTTCAGCCGTGGGGCCTGGGTTTGGTGGGATGGGCTCAATCAGATATTTGAGCTTCCCATCGCAATGGCGGCATTCCGTAATGCCGCCTCCCGATCCGTGAAGTTTGATCCATCATTCTTGATCGAGTAGGCGATTCATCCGATCCATGAAGATCCGAAGCCAGGACTCACGGTCCAATATGACACTTGGCATTGGGTCGTCCTCACGGCCAGCCATTATGTTATTAGCAGTTTAAATGTTCGTGTTCTACACTGAAAAAGGAAGAAAAACAAAACGAAATAAGCAACTCATCGAGGTGATTTAAGTCTTTTTAAAATTCATTTTAAACATGTAGACTCTCGCACTTGCATAATTGATCTCCCTCAAGAATGATACAAGTGATCCCAAGACTCAATTTCTGTAAATTGATAAGCCAACTGTTTAGCTAATTCTTCCGGAAGAACTCTTGGTCGATAGATTTCCGTAAATCCTATCTATAGTCCACCACAGTCACAGGATCGTACGAGTGACCATAGTGTTGAGATAAAATAGGTCAATCGGTTCCAACTTACCCGACGTAGAAGGGGTCATATTATGCCTACCGACGAAGAAGGGACTCATTGGAGTTTGACCTATAAAGACCGTTCTCAATTTTTGTTTATACGAGGAAGATCCCATCAACTAAATTATAATTCATATTAAGTGAACGAATAACTAGCGTCTGCGTGAATGAATTAATTTGGGTGATGGCTTATAAAAATCGTGTGACATACGAATGTCAAAGAAAACTAACTCGTGACCTCTAAATGTGTCAGTTTTCATGCATTTATTAGGTGGTTTGGTTTTTAGGCGGAATATGATGCATACTATCGTTATGAAGAAGAAAAAAAAAAAAAAAAAAAATAATTGAATGCAATACGTAAATAAAATTTCCTAGTGTGGCCTATCCTAATAAAAAGAACAAAATACAACTTTGGAATCCACCGTTGGACCCAAGAAGCTTGTCTTGTTGTTCCATCTTGATCCAGGTAGCGGGAGTGAGCATCTGGTCTCCGTCTTTGGTCTTCTCAAAAATTACAATTAAAATTACAAAATATAAACCTAATTACATTCTAATAAAAACTGTAATTACAAGTGAAAAATCCAAAACGGAGATACGAGATCTCAAAATACAACCAAGACCGTGTTCCATCATTACGGTAACACGTTCTACTAAGGCCACACTAAGTTACAACCGTTTGCAAAAATAAATAAATACGTAATAAAAGGCATTCAAGGCATTCAACAAAACGATAAATAAATGCATCAACTAAAAACAAATTCATTCGTGACATAATTCCGTAATTATGTTAAATTTATCCAAACCACCTTTTAATGATTAAAATTCATGTGATAAAACCGCTTCTATCATTTAATTTTAATCTAATACAGTCCGTTACTTTAAATATGCTTTAAAATAACTTAATGGTACGTGTGTGAACCGTTTCACAATCATAGCGAGTGTACAATATCCGTATAAAGTACATATTAAGGCCAAAAGAAAATTTAAAGCAAAAAGAATAAATTTTCAAAGTCTGTCAAACAGAAATCCCTCGATCCAGGGACACGGGTGCTCGATCGAGCGAAAAAAGGGCTCGATCGATCGAACGCAAGTCGATCGAGAGGGTGCCAAAAGAAAGTGCTCGATCGACTAAACCGGTGGTCGATCGAGTACTTTATCGGCCAGATCTGCTCGATCGAGTCACGAGGACAACTCGATCGAGCGGGGGTTTTGAAAAGGGTCGATCGAGTACAACAGGACTCGATCGAGTAAAAACATGACAGAAAAACCACTCGATCGAGTAAAACTTGCTCGATCGAGTACAAAATTTCGGAAAACCTAAACCCTCGTGAAAACAATTTGACAAAACAAAATCAATTGCAATTTTGATCAAAACGCATCAAAACAAATTTAACAATTGACAAAACTTGACATATTGTTATAATCTCTGTATAAAACAACAATATGTAAAAGAACAAATCAAAAAACACACAAAACAACCGTGTAAAATCATGTCACGGTTCAAAAAAATCAGCCGTGTATACATGGCACGGATTTCGAGATAAAACACAACCGTTTCAAAATCGTTTTATGAAAAACACATAGAAAAATTTACGTGGCCTCGCTCTGTTACCACTTGTGGGTATACATCCGTATAATACCCTTTAAATTTAGGACTATAACGTAAATTTAACATGCGATTATCGTCATAAAACATAAATACAATAGAGAAACGATAAAGGTAAAGAATTAACCTCGGGTCCTTTATAGTGCGGCGTAAAGAACAGAAATCAAACGAGATTCCCTCCTAATTGTTGCACCCAAGACTTGTCCGAGATATGCCCTTGGCTAGATGGTGTTCTCCGATTGCCTTGCAATATTGGGAGAACTGATGTGAGGTTTTTCGAGATGTGAGATCTAGGTTTCAGAGAGAAACTATCTCCAAAACCCTAGTTTTCTGTAAAATGAAATTGTCCAGGTCAAAAGGAGAGGGAGTCTCTCCTTTTGTTAACCTCGGCCAGCCGTGGGTTTGCATGGGGAAGTGGGCTTCCACTTCCTCTTAATTTTACCTCGTGGACCGGCTCATAAATTGCTAAATGTATATGACGCGTTTTATTATAAATCGTCATCGGTTATCGGCTATTAAAACATCAACTAATAACACGGGTTAGTTGAAGTATTAATACATGTCCGACAAAGACGATATTGTATAATTAATTCAATATACATTAATTAAATATAAAACGCTTATATTTAATTTTACGAATTAACTGGTTAATTCGCCTTAGCCCATGATATCTAATCCGTATTAAATATAATATCTCAACATCACATTTTGACTAATTACTAGTCAAATAACTCGGACTAATGGTTAGTCGATTTGCATCTACATGATTTGTATTTTCATACCGTCACGTCTCTCAAACGTATCCTATAGGTGTGACTTTTAGGGACCAGTTGATCACCGCCATCTGTATGACAATAACGTCAAACTTATCTAGCAAGCCAACCGTTATTGATAAACGTGGATCAACTGATAATAATACCAAAAGTATGCCCTTTGATCCTTTTAGAGGTTTATAAGTCCTTGCACTAACTGTTAAGGACACCAACCCCAACAGCTATCACATCCCCCCAAGGTCGGTCAACGTTGGTCAACGGGTCCCTAAAAGGACGGGTATTATAGGTGTTTGCAGCCCGTGTTGGTGGTGTTTGCAGTATGTTTTCGTGACCTGTTACGGCCTGCACTTTGGTCTGTTTTTGGCGGGTCTGGTGGTCTGCTTTGGGGTCTGTTATGGCCTGCTGTGTGGGTCTGTTTTGGCCTGCTTTTGGTGGTTTGTTGGGGGGGTTGTACAGGCTATTTTTGGACAGTATTTGAGTGTATCACTTTGCTAGTGTAGTGTAACAACTTGTGTTTGATGGTGGACAATTATACGAAACCACACTAGGAGTTGATCATCTAAATGTATACCGTCTCATATATATAATTGGGATTTACGTTAACCAGAATGCATCAAACTTAAGATAATGAGGAGTTTGGATGACAACCTTGGTTATATATATGGCTAGCCATTTAAGATCCGATTCTTTTAATAGTTAGCTTGCATTAATATCTGTATTCACTACCTAAGTAATAGTAGAGATTAACTCTAAGTACAATAGATTGACTTTGTGTCATACTAGTGTCAACTGTCAGGTCTTGAAAATTATTGAACTTCCGTCTCAAGTATACGTTTGAATATTCCCGCTATTGACATGTAATCTTTCATTAGGCTTATTATGTCTTATTTGTTGGGTTTGTTATGTTAAATTACTTGGGTTTGTTATGTTTAATTAGTTGGGATTGTTATGTTCTACTAATTGGGCTTGTTTATTATTTTATGCTATTGGGCCATATGGTGTTGTATCTTGTCAAATTGGGCTTGTATATGCTTTTGGTTATTGGGCCAGTTTTATAAGATGGTGTAGTCTTATGAATGACCCACTTGTAGCTATTTACGTTTCACCCCGTATTTTACATAACGTAAATTATTCATTACCACTTGTTATATTTTATTTAACTGACATGTATATTTATGAAAAGAAATGATTATCGACCTAATACAAATATGAAAGATTTTATATTAATTAATTACTTGTAAGGAGTCGTTATCTTATGATAATGTCTTTATGCTATACCTTACTGCTTGACTTATCTTTACGCCCTACTTGTGTCGATCTGCCAAGTATGGGTTTAGCTCATATCTTCCGCCTCTTTCGGACTGTCCTGCCGATTGTGGGTTCTCGACTTCCGATCAGTCGTTTGAGTCTTGGATGCGGACTGTCCTGCCGCATGTCGAATCGGGAACTGTACTATCCCGAGAGTCTGGCCAGATTTAATCTAGGACTGAGTCTTTGTGATTATCATTGTCGTCCCACTAGGGGAATTATATATAATGAGTAGTAAAGGTCTTACTTGCTTATAGATATTGTCATTGTTTGGATGTGAGAGTCTTGGTCTTATCGGATACTAGAGGTGAGATGCAAGCCTTCTAGTTGCGATATGATCGCCGGGATTGATGTTCCCATCCTTTCTTATGGTGAGATGCAAGCCATAAGTATGAATGTGACATTAGTAGCCACGTCCCATGCAATGTTTATTAAAAAGGTTTTCAGAATAATGGCGATGGTTTCCATGCTCGTATTAATTGATCCCTTATTTATCTACTTTACATGATTCGAATTCTAATCTTACATCTATATTATATTTCCTAGAAATGTGTGCTTTGGTATAAATGACTGTATTCTTGTCTTTCATATTATTTAATTATCTCACATGAATAGTTGAGTCCTTATTATACTAATGTTAATCTATCTTGTTCTATCTCATTTAATTGCCATGTTTAAATATAAATTTGATGTTCATGTATTTTGTGTTGGAGTAAGTGTCCTCCACAATAGTGCGTTAACATAATAAATCTCATTAATAGAATATCATCAGATATTTAATTATTTGATCCTCGTCAGTTGATTAACGTAAATCGATAACGGTTGGCTGACTAGAGTTTGACGTTATTGTCGTGAGACGGCGGTGATCAACTGACCCCTTTCGGTCACACCTAAAGGAACGAACCCCAATTGATAACTAATTAATTGTATGAGATACAATTTGTTTAGTCCCTTGATTTATAGACTAAGAGGTTAGTCGATTATTATTAGAGAGATTTCGAGTTGCGAACTCGAGGAGCGGCAGTTATTATTTAATTATGCGATAATTAAATAATAAGTTTTGGGAAACGGGTTTTAGTTAATTAACTGTTAATTTACTAAAATTGTACTAATTGATTAATGTGATTAATATTAGTACGTAAATAATATGTGTAGTGCTACACGTATATTTACGGAGTGTATTGGACGAATTAATTATGGAAGTATTTAAACATGATACGGTGTTTAAAATGAAAATTACACGGATTTGTGCGACAAATATAAAAACCAACATGGACCCGTATATGGTCATGTGGACCGTGTAAAATAAGTGTAATGGATGATTACTCACATAATCATTTTACCTTATTTTGTATACTACCATAATATATATCTTATACTACATTTTGCATGTGATGTAAGATAAATTATAAGACAAAAAATTGTCCACTTGATCATGCATCCACACGCCACACTTCCCCATTACACACTCCATATATTTGTTCATTTGTTCACTCTACCTCTCTTACACAATTCATTACATTTTGCATGTGAACAAACTTCTTCCATCTCTCTACAATAATTCTCTAGTATACATTAGTACTCTCTACAATAATTCTCTAGTATACATTATTACTAAGAAAAGTTAGTCATATTACTAGTATTATTATCAAGGGCACATATTAATAAGTTACTAGTTCATACTTGTTAATAATGTTGGGTAGTTCTTGGGTGCAACTTGGAGGAGACTTTCTAGTTGAAGGTTTTTCAAGGAGGATCGTCCACATCATTTTAGCTCAAGAACAAATTAATAAGGAGAACTAATTTGTGCCCATTTTACCTTATATTCAATGTAAGGAAATTGTTTTTCCTTATACTTTCTTTTTATGCTTTCATATTAGCATGCATGTTACATAGATCACATAAACAACAATTTATGAGATAAATTTATTTTATTAGAGAGTCTAATATGGATCTATGATCTTTCAAGTGGTATCAGAGCTTAGGCTTGTAATTTGCATGTTGATTTTAAGCATTTTAATGAATTATGAGATAATTAGTAAAAACTCAAAAATTGTGTTAGAAGAGGTTTTAGCACGAAATTTTTGGGACATGCATACTTACTGATCTCAAAAGGTTTGTGGAATTTTTTGGTGATTTGTCAAGTAATTTTGCTAATTTTAATGATTTTTGGTAGAAAACCGAGTCAAAATGTCGCATTTTAGTGAAAATTTGACTAAAATTAGTTAAATGTTGATTCGGTGCATGGATTTTTTATGGTAGTTCATGCATGTTTTCTAATGATTGTATGAAAAAGGTTGAAGGTTGGTTCGGATTTTTGCATGTTTATTGATTTTTTGAGTAAAAAGTCGATAAAAGTCCAATTAATTAATCATAATTTCGAATTTTTTTATTCTTCCCATGATAAATTTATGTATATTTAAAAATATTATTTAAATGTCAAAAGTGATTTTGCATGTGTGTTTTCACTTTGTTTTGATGTTTATTGGTTTTAGTGGTTAAAAACCGATAAATATCGATCTTTTTCTTCACAAAATTTATCCGGAATTTTTGGGCAATTTTTCTGACATTTTGGTGTTCTTGGGAGTGTTCCAGAATACTAAAAATTTTTGTTTCAATTTTTTGGGTAATTTTTCAATGATTTTGGATTTTTACTTAAATATTATGATTTTACCGATTAAATTAGCAAATTATCACCAAATCAAACTAATAATTTGTCATAAAATTAGTGAGGACTAATTTTGAGGTTCAAAACAGTTTGGACTATTAGTTTGGACTTAAATGAGATTTAAGAGTTAATTATTGATTTTTACATGTTAAAAATCGATTAAATCCACAAAACCGAGATGGATACCAATGAATGATAGGTAGGGCGATTTTGGCATCATATTTACAGCATTTTAAGCATATTTATTTAAGTTGAATGAATGATTGTCATTTATTTAAAGTATTTATCTTTTATACCTAGTATGGCCTAGTTATTTTTTAATCGTTATTACCCGAAATGAATGGGAATATCGATTTGTTTGTAATTAAATACGATCTCGTATCGTTGGTTTGTAATTAATTAATAGTTTTATTTATTTTATTAATTAATGTATAATAGGAATAGCTATGTAATTCATTTGAAATAGTTATTTTACCGGCGTTTCCAAAAGACGGATTACAACGAGACGGAGTCTATTTTTGGAAGGTGTTCCAAATCCCACAAGGAAGAGGCAAGGGACCAAGGAGTTGGTTTCCGAAATGTAATAGACTAGTTTTTATTAACTAGGAGGCCATACTAGGATTTATTCATATGCTTACATGTTTGCTTGTTTTATTTTCGCGCATGCCAAAATCGCCATTCACATGTATTTTATTTTCGCGGTTGTCAATTCACGTCATTTACATTCACCGAATTAATTCACTTATAAGGGATTTATGACTAAATTGACAAGATCTCTCACATAACTAAAATTGAGATTAGCCTTACCAATTAGTAACACCTATGAATCTCTTGTTCATTAGAGCCACGCTCGCCCAAGCGGGGTGTTCTCTTTTTACCTTGGGTAAGTAGGGTGGTAAGCGGTTATCACACACCAAAATTGATTGGACTCAACGGGATATAAGACGGTCTTGTGTTCCGGGGCTAGTAGATGAATTTGAGGAAATTTGTCGACCAAGAGTTCTAGAGGTAGAATTAGTCAACGTGACTTACCGAATTTACGCAATTATGGGATGTTTCGCCCCAAGCGATGCTCATTTTTGTTTAATATTTGGGTCTTGGAATCATTTATATAATTTAGTGGGAGGTCATTATATAAATGCTAAAACTTGCTAAACATGTTTTTACAAGTAATTTTTAAAACAATGAATGTTAATTTTTCCTTTTTGTTGTAGCATTTTAATTCGCAATGGCAACTTCATCAACTCCATCGACTACTTCACTAGGCAAAGATTCATGGCTAAGGTCCGTAATGGACAAATGTATTTTAAAAGATGACGGTAGTAACTTTCTTGAATGGGAATCCAACATCAAAAGTGCCGCGTTGTCCGACAATGTGCTCACTTACTTGACCGATGCTCCTCCAATCGAGCCCGGTGCAAGAGCTTCATCGGCGGTGCGGACCGCCCATGATGACTATGTGAGGATGTTGAATGATATCAAGAATGTGTTGATATGGTAAATATCGCCAAAGCTCAAGCTATCATGCATTTCTTTAAATGCTTACGAGATATTCACTCGTATGATCACTATGTTTTCACAAACACCTAAAGTCCATCAATACGATGCGGCGGCACGCTTCTTTGAAGCTAAGCTTGAGAGGGGCCAAAAGGTTGGTCCCCATGTACTAAAAATGGTCGAATATGTTGACATCCTAGAGCGTCTAGGGTGTAAGATTCCTAAAACTCTTGTGGTGGATCGTATCCTTCACTCACTCCCCACCAAGTTTGCCCACTTTAGGGTAAACTACAACATGAATGATATGGATAAGAGTTACCATGAAATTCATGCACTCCTCACCCAAGCAGAGAGGGATATGGAGGCTAGTGGGAGTGAAAAGGGAGATGTTTTAACCATGAAGTTAAAGAACATGTCTCTTGGAGTCAAGAAAGGAAAAGGGAAAGAAAAGTCCCAATTCAAGAAATCGTCAAAGAAAATTGACAAGGGAAAGGGGAAGGCCGTTGTGAATGGCAATACCAAGGTAAAAAGTGTCAAGCTCTCCGAGGCCGAATGTTTCCATTGTAATGGGAATGGGCATTATAGGAGGAGTTGTCCCAAATACTTGGAGGATCTCAAGTACGGGCGTGTGACGCCTATTGGTATGATTTCCTCTCTCTATGTGATAGACGTTAATTATGCTTGTACTTCCACTTGGGTACTTGATACCGGATGTGGCTCTCACCTTTGTAACCATTTGCAGGGTATAAGGGACGTGCAAGCACTAGCAAAAGGTGATGTGGATCTCCGCATGGGCAATGGAGCTAGAGTAGCCGCCGTTGCCGTAGGGACCTATGTGCTCACTTTAGCTAGTGGTTTAGAGTTGTATTTAAATAAGTGTTATTTTGTACCAACTTTAACTAAGAACATCATCTCCATTTCGCGTTAGACACGAAAGGTTTTTGTTTTATGATTAAGGACAAGTGTTGTACTTTATCTTTAAATGATGTGGTTTATGGCAAGGCCATTTCAATTGGAGGCATTTATGTTTTAAATGATGTTAATGACGTTTATCATATGGAAACTAAAAAGCTCAAAAAGGGTGATCCAAACGAATCCTACCTTTGGCATTGTCGTTTAGGCCACATAAACGATAGACGCATTAAGAGACTTGCTTCATCAAAAGTGCTCAAACCATTTGGTTTTGAATCTTATGGTACACGCGAGTCTTGCCTTTTAGGCAAGATGACTCGTGCACCTTTTCCGGGAAAAGGGACACGAGCTAGTGAGGTTTTGGCTCTCATACACACGGATGTGTGTAGACCATTAACCATCACCGCTAGAGGAGGTTTTCACTACTTCATTACTTTTACTGATGACTTAAGTAGATATGGGTATGTCTACTTAATGAAGAACAAGAGTGAAGCCTTTGACAAGTTCAAAGAGTTTCAAAAAGAAGTAGAGAACCAATTGGATAAAAAGATAAAGACTCTACGGTCCGACCGTAGTGGTGAGTATCAAAATATTGAATTTGATTCACACCTAAAAGATTGTGGTATAGTATCACAATGGACTCCTCCTGGCACACCGCAACTAAATGGTGTGGCCGAAAGGAGAAACCGAACTTTACTTGATATGGTTCGGTCAATGATGAGTCTAACTGAGCTTCCTAGTTCATTTTGGGGTTTTGCACTCTTGTCTGCAGTATTTTCACTAAATCGAAGCCCGACTAAAGCGGCCGATAAGACTCCATATGAGATATGGACAGGGAGAGTCCCTCATTTGTCATTCATGCGTATTTGGGGTTGCGAAGCGTACGTTAAGATCAAGTCTGACAATAAGCTTGCACCCAGGTCTGACAAATGCCTTTTTGTAGGATATCCAAGGGAAACACGTGGCTATTACTTCTACAATAAACACGAGAACAAAGTGTTTGTGGCTCGTGATGCTGTCTTCCTAGAAAAGGAATTTATTTCTAGGAGACAGAGTGGGAGAAAAATTGAACTTGAAGAAGTTCGAGAGCCACAAACCGAGAAGGAGGTAGAGGAGAACGTGGAGGAAAGCATTCCCTCTTCCTCTGAAACGGTAATTATTCCTAAAAAGTCAAGTACGATTTCTAATCCACCTGATCGCTACCTTGGTAACATCGAAGAGGATGGTGTTTTGTTACTTCTTGAAAGTAATGAACCTACAACCTACAAATCGGCCATGTCTAGTCCCGACTCCTCGCTTTGGCTAGAAGCCATGCGGTCCTAAATGGATTCCATGTACGAGAACCAAGTATGGGACTTGGTGGATTTACCTGAAGGAGCGCGACCTCTTCAGTGTAAATGGATATACAAAATTAAACTCGGCGTGGATAAACATGTGGATGTTTACAAAGCTAGATTGGTGGGAAAAGGTTTCACCCAAGTTCATGGTTTACACTATGACGAAACCTTCGCTCCAATCGTTATGCTAAGGTCCATTAGGATAATCTTAGCGGTTGCCGCATTTCATGATTATGAGATTTGGCAAATGGATGTCAAAACCGCCTTCTTGAATGGGATTCTAGAAGAAGAGGTGTACATGATACAACCCGAAGGTTTTGTGGGTACATCTAACCCTAAGAAGGTGTGTAAGCTCAAGAAGTCCATTTATGGTCTTAAGCAAGCATCTAGGAGTTAGAATCATCGCTTTGATCATGTCATTAAACAATACGGTTTCACTAGAAGTGTGGAAGAACCGTGTTTATACATAAAGTTTAGTGGGAGTAAGGTTGTATTCCTTGTCCTATATGTGGATGACATATTGCTCATTGGGAATGATATTCCATCACTCACTTCCATTAAGGAGTGGCTAGGGAAACACTTCCAAATGAAGGACTTGGGAGAGGCACAACGAATCTTAGGTATCCGGATCTATAGGGATAGGTCCAAGAGGATACTGGCATTGAGTCAAGAAGCTTATATTGACAAAGTTCTTGACCGGTTCAATATGAAAGACTCCAAGAGAGGATTTCTACCTATGGGCCAAGGGATTACTTTGAGCAAGTCACAGTCTCCCTCTACCCCTAAGGAAATTGAACACATGAAGACCGTCCCTGATGCTTCCGCTGTTGGGTCTATCATGTATGCTATGATTTGCATTCGTCCCGACGTTGCGTATGCCTTGAGCATGACAAATCGGTATCAATCCAAGCCTGGTGAGAGTCACTGGATAGCCGTAAAGAACATCCTTAAGTACTTGAGAAGAACTAAGGATTCGTTCTTAGTGTTTGGAGGAGAAACTGAGTTGTGTGTAAGAGGTTACACGGACGCAAGTTTCCAAACCGATCGGGATGACATGAAATCCCAATCCGGCTACATGTTTATGCTAAATGGAGGAGCTGTTTTCTTTGGAAGAGCTTCAAGCAAAGTATTATCGGATTTCAACAAGAGGTTTGAGTACCTTGCAGGCGTCTCGAGGTCGCTAAGGAAGTGTTTGGATTAGGCAATTCATGGAGGGGCTAGGAGTAGTCCATTCCGCCAAAGATCCTATCACTCTATATTGTGATAACAGTGGAGCTATTTTTCAAGCCAAAGAGCTTAAGTCTAGTAACAAATCTAGACACATTGAAAGGAAATACCATGTAATTAGAGATTATGTGGAAAGGAAGGAAATTGACATTTGTAAGGTTGGGATGAGATGACAACATTGTCGATCCTTTAACCAAGCCTTTATCAAAGGCTAAGCATGATGGTCATGTCGTCTCTATGGGATTGAGACGAGTACCAGATTTTCTTTAGATTATGGATATGTAATAATTGGATAATGTATCTTTTATTATATATATGATAATTATATTCATTGTTTTCGTATTCATTCATTTATGAATCTTTATTTAGTGTGACTAAAGTTTAATACCTTGTTTATCTGAATAAGTTGTGGAGACAATGTTGAACACTATTCAAGTGAATAAGATGAACATTGTATTTTGTCCCTAGTCACTTAAAGAGGTGACGTCTCGGAGTGACTAGATTGTAAGTCGATTGATGGTTGTTCAACACCATAAGGTCATATGTGATGACTGGTCGATTACATAGGCAGAGTGTGTGACACTTTGCTGGACAGTGACCATTTAGAGAGTCCCTAAGTTCTATTATAGACGCCTGGTCATGGCGGGGATCTCTAAGATGTTCTAATGAGTCGATTCTTTTGACTGGAGACTATTATCCGAGCAGTGCGGTTTCGAGTGACTTTGGTTTTTGTCCTAGGTCGTGCCGTGAAAGGAGGCCAAAAGGGCATTTACTAGGTCATTGTGAGCTGTATTTTGCAATAGGATAGATAGGGCATACAGGAATTTTCCACCCACATTGGGTAACTATATCTCAAGGCCACTCGAGGAGTTAATGACTACAAATGCGTGGCCACGCTCGGAAGTAATCTGTGAGAGATTTTTCCGGTCAGGTAGTCACACTCCCGATCGAGAAAACCACTCGCGATGTGTTCATGTGCAAGTGCGACCATAAAGACACCTTGCATTGAGTGGGAGATTAAAACGGACAACAGAATTGGTAGCGCACACCTTGTGTAGGACAAGTGGGAGATTGTTGGAGTTAGTGTCCTCCACAATAGTGCGTTAACATAATAACTCTCATTAATAGAATATCATCAGATATTTTATTATTTGATCCTCGTCAGTTGATTAACGTAAATCGATAACGGTTGGCTGACTAGAGTTTGACGTTATTGTCGTGAGACGGCGGTGATCAACTGACCCCTTTCGGTCACACCTAAAGGAACGAACCCCAATTGACAACTAATTAATTGTATGAGATACAATTTGTTTAGTCCCTCGATTTATAGACTAAGAGGTTAGTCGATTATTATTAGAGAGATTTCGAGTTGCGAACTCGAGGAGCGGCAGTTATTATTTAATTATGCGATAATTAAATAATAAGTTTTCGGAAACGGGTTTTAGTTAATTAACTGTTAATTTACTGAAATTGTACTAATTGATTAATATGATTAATATTAGTACGTAAATAATATGTGTAGTGCTACACGTATATTTACGGAGTGTATTGGATGAATTAATTATGGAAATATTTAAACATGATACGATGTTTAAAATGAAAATTACACGGATTTGTGCGACAAATATAAAAACCAACATGGACCCGTATATGGTCATGTGGACCGTGTAAAATAAGTGTAATGGATGATTACTCACATAATCATTTTACCTTATTTTGTATACTACCATAATATATATCTTATACTACATTTTGCATGTGATGTAAGATAAATTATAAGACAAAAAATTGTCCACTTGATCATGCATCCACACGCCACACTTCCCCCTTACACACTCCATATATTTGTTCATTTGTTCACTCTACCTCTCTTACACAATTCATTACATTTTGCATGTGAACAAACTTCTTCCATCTCTCTACAATAATTCTCTAGTATACATTAGTACTCTCTACAATAATTCTCTAGTATACATTATTACTAAGAAAAGTTAGTAATATTACTAGTATTATTATCAAGGGCACATATTAATAAGGTACTAGTTCATACTTGTTAATATTGTTGGGTAGTTCTTGGGTGCAACTTGGAGGAGACTTTCTAGTTGAAGGTTTTTCAAGGAGGATCATCCACATCATTTTAGCTCAAGAACAAATTTGTAAGGAGAACTAATTTGTGCCCATTTTACCTTATATTCATTGTAAGGAAATTGTTTTTTCTTATACTTTCTTTTTATGCTTTTCATATTAGCATGCATGTTACATAGATCACATAAACAACAATTTATGAGATAAATTTATTTTATTAGAGAGTCTAATATGGATCTATGATCTTTCATTTTGTAAGTATCTTACATGATTTACCTATTTGAGGTCCTTGTTATGTTTGTTTCGACAATTTGCGGCTGGGAGAACCTTGAGTTACTCCCCATTGACTGTGGCTTTTATGTTTACGTGACTGACAGGTTTGTGAAGATGCGTTTGTGGGGTTTAGATGTGTGAGCTAGCGAGCACCTTGGATTAGTAGTCTGTTTACTAAGATAGCTTAGACTCACCCTTTATCGTCTTGTCATTCGAGGGATATATTTTCCCCATTTTGACTATCATGTTTATATAAACTTAACTTTATTTCCGCATTCTTTATCTATGTTGTAGGTTTTAATGAACCCGCGCTTTAAACTTTAAAAAGTTTCAAAAACTTCCTAAAATTCCGCATTTTCTTATCGTATTTTCTTAGCTATATTGCGGGGGTTCACAGTTGGTTTCAGAGCCTATGTTGCTCCCGACGCACACACGTGTACCTTAAACTTAAATTTGACCTTGACCTTGATAATAAATGAGAGATGGGTAGACTTAAGGGCCTAAGTTAGTAGTCTCTTTGTGTATGCCTTGTGCTAGGTTTTAACATGTTCGTTGATTGTCAAGTAATGATTTTTGTGCCCTTGGATCAATAACCGTGAGCTTACCTGTGTGGCGATCAAGACTTGGTGCCTATTGCCGGAAATTGAAGATTCCTCAAAGATATTCATTGTTCTTGTGTACCTTGCTTTGTTCTTTTGCTTCTTGATGCTCTTTCTCTCTTAAACTCTCTTTCGCTTTACCTTGGGAACCAATTTGTTACCCACCCGACATATCCTTCGTTCATTGTTTCTCCTTCTATAACACCTTGTATGTGGATCCCTTTCTCTTGAAGAATATTTCTACCTTCCCGAAGATTCCTTCCACTCTTAGAGTACCTTGTCATATCACTTTATCTTTGTGCTTCTTTACCTTCTGGAACTCTTCTCTAATATCTGGGAAGTTGCCTTTGTACCTTTTATTCTTATAAAACCCCTCATGGACACCTTCATCCTTGTCTTATGGAATGTTAACCTTGGTTGAAAAATTTGACTTTTAAGAATATTGTTTGTGGTTGACCCATAACTCGAGTTTTGAGAGGTTGTACTGTTAGAAAGGCTTAGGTACTGTGTTGAGACATACCTTGGTGATTCTTATACCTAGTTTCTTGATATAAAGTGAGTATAATTGATTGGTGGGATTTTGTGTCTTAAGTGTGAGTTGCCTATGTTACTAAGATTATGGAACTTGACTTTATTAATCGTATTTGAGATTTGAAAGCTTAGTAGGTTGAGCGTTACTACTTTAGGAGTAAAAATGTGGTGAAGTTTATGATGTGAGTTTGGAAAGAGATACCTTTAGGATGTTGATAACCATACATAGATTGCTGTCACCTTTTGATGATTGCTGGGTATGAGTATAGCTTTGTTAGTAGTTTTGATCTTGTTTTGTGGAAGTCGTTGTGGATGTTTAATGATTGGGAATTGTTGAATCACAAGTGTGGTGAAGTACTTTGTTTCTTGGAGTAGCTTAGATGTAAAGTGGCGTAAGTTAACTTGAGGAAATCCTTGGAGGTAATGTGGTTGTGAAATTTATTTTGTTAGGAAATTTTCGGAACAATTTAGGATGATGTTATTTGAGATTTGTGTATCTAGCGTTTCCTTTTTGTCTAATTTCCCTTTTTCTTTGACCATAAGCGTTACCGTTCATACCTCTCTTCCTCGCTCCGTCGTGCTCCTCCTTTAAGTTTGATGCTGGTAACCTATAAAACTCTATCTTTGACATCCTTGTTGACCTGACTTCGACTCTTACCTCTAGGAAGTTCATCATAGCTCTTTTGTTGGTTAAGTTTAGACTCTGTTAGCGCACCTTGTATTTATGATGTCTAAGTTACTTTTCATTTCGTACAATTTCTAAACATTTCAAACTACCATTTTGTGGAATTTATCTGTATGCATCCATTTAAATTTAAGGACTATAACGAATATATCATGATGAATGCTAGTCATAAAATTAAATTACATAAACAAAAAGGTAAAGAGATGAAGAATCAACCTTCGGTCCTAGCAAATTCGGCCTAAGAACAATATCGCAATGATATTCGCCTATTAGTTGTACCCAAGACGATATGAGAAATGCCCTTAACTTGTTGCTAGAATCGATCCCCAAATTTCAGTAAATTAATTAGGGTTTTCAGTTTTTTTTTTTTTTTTTTAGATGAGAGGCAAAAGTGAGATAAAAATTAGGTTAGAAAATTAACCCCTCTTTATACCTCTTAAACCGTGTATGAGGGAAGAGGAATAGGGTTTTTTTTCTTCTTATTTTCGGCCCACATACCGAAATAATAAGGAGTATAATTTCCTTATTTTCGGTTATTCCAAAAATGTATAAAATGTGTTAAATATAAATTGTCATCTAGTGAGGATCGATCCCATAACCTCTTGGGTTGAGTACCCTTACTATTACCACTATGACACATTCATCTTGTTGATTAAATATAACCGATTACATTTAACTACGAATTAACATATTAATTCGTCCAAGCTAACATCATATACATTAATTAAATATAACTTATTATATTCAATTTACGAATTGTGATTAGTTAATTGTCTCAACTAATATTATTTAATCTTCATTAAATAATTGTCTCATCAATACATTGACTAAATGTTTAGTCATATAAGGCATCAATGTGATTACATTTCCATAACCACATCTCTCAAACACATCCTATAGGTGTGACCTTTAGGGACCAGTTGATCACCGCCATCTGTATGATAATAACGTCAAACTTTCTAGCAAGCCAACCGTTATTAGGTAATCGTTAATCAACTGATTAAATACGAAGTATACCCTTGTGAACCTGTAAGAGATTTACAAATGTTATCATACTAATTTGTGGAGGACACAAGCTCCAACAAACTCCCACTTGTCCTCACAAGTGTATGTGCGATAACCGATTCTCATATCCTAAAATTTCTCCTACTCAATTTAAAACAATTTGCAAAATGTGTATTCACAAAGGTCGTATTTTACAAGCGATCTGTATCAAGAGTGGTTTCCTCGACTAGAGAGTAACTTAACTGATAAACGAATCAACATTCGAGCATGGCCATGCATTTCAGTTACTACTCCTCGAGTGGCCCTGAGAAATAACTATACCTGATAAAGGTTGGATATTTTCCTCAACTCGAATCCTGCAGATGTAAGCACAGTATGAAATGACCCAGAAAAAAACTACTTAGCCTCCGATTCACGTGCATCGTGAGAAAGAAACCAAAGTCACCCAAAAACTACCTTAATCTCAAGAGACAGTCGATAGTCAAAAGAATCGACTCTAGGAACACAATGGATGTCCTATCCACGACTTGGCACCGAATGTTTTTAAACATTTAGGACTCCATTACGTTGTCACAAAAATTTGTCCTATGAGGTATCGTTATAATCTCGCATTTGTGATCGATCAGTCAACAGTTTGACTTATGGCTCGTTGAACCCACCATCAATCGACTGCACAATATAATAGCCAGAGTTATCAGCTCTTGTAGGCGATTACAGACCAAACAAAAAATAATGTAATTCAGTTCATTTTGTGATGTTCAATGTTGTCAGTACAATCCACATGAAAAACAAAATATTATAAAACGATGAAGTTATAAATAGTATATGAAAAAGATAATGTATCAAATTCATAATCAGCTACTACAACTGAGGAACACGTTTAATGCCCTTCATGCTTATCAAAATTCAACGGTTTAGTGGGAGGGTTCGCGATGTTATCATCCGTCGCAATCTTGTCAATCACTATCTCTTCTTGCTCCACGTAATCACAGATCAGGTGAGCTTTCCGATGTACATGTCTAGATTTATTGCTAGACTTTGGCTCCTTAGCCTGGAAGATGGCACCTCTATTATCACAATAGATGGTGATCGGGTCATTCAAATAGTAACTATCGTAAGTCCTTGTAAGAATTGACGCATCCATATCGCTTCCTTAGCTGCTTCCGAAGCGGCATAGTACTCGGATTCAGTAGTAGAATCTGCTACAACACTTTGTTTGGAACTCTTCCAGCTGACCGCAACACCATTAAGAGTGAAGACGAACCTGACCTGAGATTTTAAATCATCTCGATCCGTTTGGAAGCTAGCATATGCGTAACCGATTGTGCATAGCTTAGTATCGCCTCCATAAGTCAATACCCTATCCTTAGTCCTCCGTAGGTACTTGAGGATGTTTTTAACAGCTATCCAGTGTGTTTCACCTGGATTCTTTTGGTACCGACTCGTCATACTCATTGCATATGCCACGTCTGGACGTGTGCATATCATGGCATACATGATTGATCCTATTGCAGATGCATAAAGAACACAACTCATGCGCTCAATCCCTTCAGGCGTCGTGGGTGATTGAGACTTGCTCAAATGCATCCCAGAAGTCATTGGAAGGTTCCCCTTCTTGGAGTTGGTCATGCTGAACTTCTAAAGAATCTTATCCAAATAAGACTCTTGACTAAGTGATAACGTCCGTCGTGATCTATCTCGGTAGATACGGATTCCCAAAATGCGTTGTGCCTCACCCAGATCTTTCATTTGGAAATGGTTCTTCAACCATTCTTTAACCGAAGATAGGAGAGGAATGTCATTCCCAATCAGGAATATGTCATCGACATACAATATCAAGAATACAATCTTGCTCCCACTCGACTTGATATATAAGCATGGTTCTTCGACCGATCGAGTGAAACCATACTCTTTTATCACCTGGTCGAAACGATGATTCCAACTCCGAGAAGCTTGCTTAAGTCCATAAATGGAACGCTTAAGCTTGCATACTTTCTTAGGATGTTCAGGATCTATGAAACCTTCGGGTTGCACCATGTACAACGCTTCCTCCAAATAACCGTTTAAGAAGGCGGTTTTCACATCCATTTGCCAAATTTCATAATCATGAAAAGCGACAATCGCTAAGATTATCCGAATGGAACGTAGCATGACTACAGGTGCAAAAATCTCATCATAATGCAATCCATGCACTTGAGTGAAACCTTTTGCCACTAGTCATGCCTTATAGGTATCTGGTTGCGCGTCTACAGAACGCTTTATTTTGTAAAGCCATTCACATTGTAGAGGTTTTACCTTATTAGGTAAATCAACTAGATCCCATACGTCATTCTCATACATGGAGTCCATCTCGGATTGCATGGCTTCGAGCCATAGCTTTGAGTCGGAATAGGCCATAGCACCTTTATAGGTAGCGGGTTCATTACTCTCTAGGAGTAAAACGTCATGCTCCTCGACCATACCAATGTATCTGTCCGGAGGATGAGAGACTCTACCCGACCTCCTAGGTTCGTCAGGAATATTAACCGTGTCATCAGTTGGAGGAACAACTTCTCCATCCGTTCCTCGGTTGTTGGTTCTGGAATCTCCGACAGCTCAAAGGTTCTATTACTCATCTTGTTCTCGAGAAACTCTTTCTCTAAGAACGTCGCACTAGCCGCAACAAAAACTCGATGTTCGGTAGGCGAATAGAAGTAATGACCAAATGTTCCTTTTGGATAACCTATAAAGTATGACTTAACCGATCGCGGGCCGAGCTTATCCTCGTGTCTCCACTTGACATAAGCCTCGCAGCCCCAAACCCGAATAAAGGACAAGTTAGGGACCGTTCCCTTCCACATTTCATATGGAGTCTTGTCGACAGCTTTAGTCGGACTTCGGTTAAGAATAAAAGCAGCTGACAAAAGAGCAAAACCCCATAATGAATCAGGCACTACTGTGTGACTCATCATGGATCGAACCATATCAAGTAAGGTTCAATTTCTCCGTTCGGACACACCATTCAATTGAGGTGTTCCAAGTGGAGTTAACTGTAGAACGATTCCACAGTCTTTAAGGTGTTGATCAAACTCATTTGAAAGATATTCGCCACCCCGATCTAAACGGAGCGCTTTAACCTTTCTACCCAGTTGGTTTTCAACCCTGTTCTGGTATTCCTTGAATTTCTCAAAGGACTCACTTTTATGCTTCATTAAGTAGACATATCCATATCTACTTAAATCGTCCGTGAAAGTGATAAAATATCTATAACCATCTCTAGCGGTAATTGACAAAGGTCCACAAACATCAGTATGTATGAGTCCTAATAGGTCACTAGCGCGCATTCCAACACCTTTGAGGGAAATTCGAGTCATTTTGCCAATGAGACATGATTCACACGTGCCATATGTAGAAAATTCGAATGCGGGACTAGTCCCATTATCGACGAGTTTCTTTACGCGTTTCTCATTTATGTGTCCCATTCGACAATGCCATAGATAGGTTTGATCTTTGTCACCAACCTTTAATTTCTTATTATTCACGTGTAATACTTCCGTGGTTTGATCTAAGATGTAAATTCCATTCATGGAAACCGCTTTGCCATAAATCATTTCATTGAAAGAGAAAATACAGCTATTATCCTTTATTAAAAATGAAAATCCGTCTTTATCAAGTACGGAAACAGAAATAATGTTCTTAGACAAACTGGGTACATAGTAACAGTTATTTAAAAATAACTCAAAAACCACTAGGGAGTTGGATTACATATGTTTCCTTCGAGACAGCAGCAACTCTAGCTCCATTCCCGACTCGCAGGTCCACATCACCCTTTCTGAGAGGTGTGATGTTTCTTAGGCCCTGCAAATTGTAACACCCCATTTATTCGGGAGCCTTTAGCTAGACATTCCCAAATAAATAGGACTGTTACCATCTCGGTTTCCCGAGGTAGTGAATAACAAAGTCTAACAAACCAAAGTACTTTAAATTAAAACTTTAACGATTACATGTTTATTACAAATTTAATCAACTAAAACTTAATATAAAATATTTACAACTCGCAGCGAAAATTAAATAGGTGATATAACTACATTTGTGATCTAAACTTCTGCAGGTCCGAAAGCTCACATGCCCAAGCTCCCCATATCCAGCTAACTCAAAACCTGCTATTTAAATCTGCTCCCCATTTAACCGAAATATTAAATGGTTCACCACAGGATGTCATCAATTAAAGCAGGCATCAATTTTATTTTGACACACAAGCAAACACGTCAACCAATGGTTGAGTAGGAATAAACTAAACAACAATAATAATAATAATCCAACCAAAATAAACATCCTTCAAATTCTCATCGCTTCATCCATACAATACACTTACGTCTCTGGCAGTAGCACAACCCCCTTAACACCGTGCTATGCTCACCTGGCAGTAGTACTTGCGTACCATGCTCACCTGGCAGTAGTAATTACTTACTATGCTCATCTGGCAGTAACGATTGCTCGCTATGCACAACTGGCAGTAACACCCTCCGTGTTATGCTCAACTAAATAATCAACTCTCCAACAATCCAATACACAATGACAATCCCGTCTTACTGCTCAATTAACAATTTAACATACTCAAATACTCTATTCCAATAATAAATCATAATTGTTAATCTTAATCTCATCAACCGTCACATTTAAACATCCATTCACTTAACAATAAAACCGAGTTGAGTAGGAAATTCACTTGAGAACCTTTACTTTTTTGAAAATACTGTGAGTTAACAATGCATGAGAGAATGAATCAAGTCAAAAACTCAAAAAGTCAATTTATAATGCATTTTACAAATTGTTTGGTCGAAATAGAAATTTTACAGCAATTTGTCAGAAACTTAGGTCAACTTCTAAAAATCACTATTAATTGTCAAAAATTTCAATTGTGACGTGGCTCATCATTTTGAAAACATACATGAGTCTATTAATCAGTGGAGTTGGAATTATAACAAATAATTATGTAGTTTTTAAATGATAAATTTTACAAAAACATGGCGCGAAAACATTACTGTACAGGAATATTTCGACTACTGTCCACTAAAATATTTATTTCTCCTAAACCCTATATTATTTGAACATGAGACCAGTGTCATATGAAAGCTAACTCACGAAGTTATTACACATAAAATTTCCGTACAAGGATTTGAAACAGCCAGTAAATGGCAGCCAAAACAATCAACAGTAAAATTTCGAGAAATCAACCAAAATCGCATTCTTCACAATTCATGCAATTCCTTTAACACTTACATATTAATCATACTCACACCTCCCACATACATGTCAACATACTTTTCCCCTATCAACATGCTCATAACAATACTTAAAAGAAATCATGTCACATCTCCTCACTGTAAAGACAAAGTTACGTCCCCGTAACCGCAATCATCAATGAAAACAACATGTACACAAGGCAACAAGAACTTTCAAGACAAAATAAAAAAAATATCGTTTTAAATTACCCCACACTCTCAAGTATTCTCTCAGGGTTCCCGGTTCAAAACTGAGAGGGTCATGGTACGAATTAAGGGATCCTTCTTAACCGCACTAAGAGGGGCTCCTAACAGTTACTACCCGGGGTTCATTTTATTTAGACACATCCTAAGTTCATTATTATTCATTAGTTAGGCCTGAGGATCGTTTTGCTCTGATACCACTTTGTAACACCCCATTTATTCGGAAGCCTTTAGCTAGACATTCCCAAATAAATAGGACTTTTACCATCTCGGTTTCCCGAGGTAGTGAATAACAAAGTACAACAAACCAAAGTACTTTAAATTAAAACTTTAACGATTACATGTTTATTACAAATTTAATCAACTAAAACTTAATATAAAATATTTACAACTCCAAATAAAATTAAATAGGTGATATAGCTACATTTGTGATCTAAACTTCTGCAGGTCCGAAAGCTCACATGCCCAAGCTCCCCTTATCCTGCTAACTCAAAACCTGCTATTTAAATCTGCTCCCCATTTAACCGGAAATATTAAATGGTTCACCACAGGATGTCATCAATTAAAGCAGGCATCAATTTTATTTTGACACACAAGCAAACACGTCAACCAATGGTTGAGTAGGAATAAACTAAACAACAATAATAATAATTATCCAACCAAAATAAACATCCTTCAAATTCTCATCGCTTCATCCATACAATACACTTACGTCTCTCGCGAGCACAACCCCTTAACACCGTGCTATGCTCACTGGCAAGAGTACTTGCGTACCATGCTCACTGGCGTAGTAATTACTTACTATGCACAACTATCACCGGCGTAGTAATTACTTACTATGCTCATCCGCAGCGATTACGATTGCTCGCTATGCACTGGCGGGCAAGAACACCCTCCGTGTTATGCTCAACTAAATAATCAACTCTCCAACAATCCAATACACAATGACAATCCCGTCTTACTGCTCAACCAACAATTTAACATACTCAAATACTCTATTCCAATAATAAATCATAATTGTTAATCTTAATCTCATCAACCGTCACATTTAAACATCCATTCACTTAACAATAAAACCGAGTTGAGTAGGAAATTCCTACCGGCAAGCAATTCGAATAAAGCGTACTCAAGTAATCCAAATAAATAAAGCAATCCGATCCGACTATAATTCTTCACAACCGTCACCTAATCAAAATATTATAATTCAATTCAATTATAAATAATATTCATTATTCATTATTTTAATCAATTATAATTTAATTATATTAATTATGTTCTCGTGTAAATTATTACGTAAAACTCGTCTTAAATATTGGTCAAAACCCGTATCAAGCTATACAAACTAAACCCATGTTCAACCCGTGTTAAATAATTAAACTAATTATAAACAATTATACGATAAAGACGGAGTTATTATATTTAAATCCCGACTTCTCAAAACTCGTGTCAACACCCAAATAACCCGACTAGCACTTTAAACTCGTGTCCCTCACCCATATTATAATGTAATAGCGTGTATGCCATATCTTCACGTGTAGACAAACTCACCCCGCATCCATCAACACCCCCATACAATCACACGACACAACGCCTGCAACCACCTGTCAGCCACCAGCCCTGGCAATAGGCCCGTAGAATGCCACCACCAACATCAGCGTGAGCCACCACATATGGCGCTCTAAAATATTCCCTAGCAACCCAACCAACCTAACCCAACAACAACTCCCTTCAACCCGTGTTATTAACCAACCCGACGCCAACACCATACCACCTCTGGCCACCACCGTCATCACCACCGACCAACGGTGGTTCCAGGGGTGGTCCTACATCCCCTTGACCCACTGCAACAACCACGACCACCACCCACACCGACAGCAACAACAAGTGCAATCCCTTCACTGTTTTCGCGAAATCCGACCACCACCACCACAAACCACGACTTCCGACCACCCTAACACCACCACCCAGACCGCCCATCGTCCACCATCACAACCAACCCTTTCCCAGGTCACGACGGGTCAAAATAAGGGTTCAACTACCCATCCAAAACCCACGGTCAAACCCGCAGCACCCCTCCTGACCAGCCATCTTTAGCCGCCTCAAAACCACCCCAACCTTAGTCAACGACGGTCAATAATGGCCAGGTATTAATCTCGGCAGTCCAAGGTTGCTCTAGGTCTAAATCCCGAGTCCTATGGTGGTCTAGTTATCGAGTTATAATATGCTAAAGTATATACATAAGACGGTCTGAAATATTACCTTGAGGCGATTAATTGGTTTTGTTAATTCTTCTTCTTTCCATCTCCTAAAGCTCCTCCTCTTTAATTTGTGATTTATTTCTCAGATATAGTAGGGTATTTATAGTGTAGGAATATAGAGAATGCGAGGTCAATTAGGAAACTATCTAACTTACCTTATTCTAATTAGTATAGGAATTATTATTATAATATTTATCATTATATTATTATTAATTATTACATATGTTAATCTTACCATAAATGGGATTTCCTCATACAATATTTACTAATTTATTATTGCCATAACTTTATTATTATTATTGATATAGTTATTATTACATTTACATATTATTATTTCCATATTATATTATTATTTATTCCCGATATAAAATCCGATTACTTAATTATTAAGCCTATAAAACCCGTCCCCTAATTATATCATACGGCCCAATACTGTACTATTAGCTAAGCCCAATTCCCGAATTGAATCTTTAATTTATTATTTAATTAACGTCTTACTTGTAATTATTATTAGAAATGCCTTTAACTAATTATTAAATTACATAAATTATTATCAAAATATGGGATATTACAAACTTACCCCCTTAAAATGAACTTCGTCCCGAAGTTCGCCCACAACTACTATCACAACACTTATAACTACACACCATTCAACCTAATTAACCATTTTCGATAATCAATCACACCAATCTTATCACAAGGTATCCCAACAATAACTCAAAACTTTCGTAGTATTACATTCCTTCCCCCTAAAAATAGACTTCGGCCTCGAAGTTCGAAATAACAAAAAATAGGAAAAAACAAATCCTTGTTGAAATGCCACAAAATCAAGAATGCACACCGTAACACAAGTCAGCTATTATTTCAAACACAACTCCATGTAATGATTAAATGAATAACAAAATCTTTGATTTAACAGCAAGTCACACCATTTTAGATTTCGAACTAAACTGTATTTCAACTTCTTACTTAACTATTGGCGAATACATTGCCAAATAAATAATAATCTATAACGAAAGATACGCATCACTATTTAATTAATTAATCTTTTCTTAATAATGATATCTAACTTAAACATGGATGCAATTATTCTAAACATGTATATAGGCTTAGGGCAACACATCCCGCATATCACTAGACATGGTAACCTACTTCACACAATTCAAAAATATCAAGAAACAAAATTTTCATTTATTCAAGACCAAGGAAACTTGTCACCACTTCTAAAAATCATAAATAACTAATAACACAATTAGTTCTTGAGAACCTTTACTTTTTTGAAAATACTGTGAGTTAACAATGCATGAGAGAATGAATCAAGTCAAAAACTCAAAAAGTCAATTTATAATGCATTTTACAAATTGTTTGGTCGAAATAGAAATTTTACAGCAATTTGTCAGAAACTTAGGTCAACTTCTAAAAATCACTATTAATTGTCAAAAATTTCAATTGTGACGTGGCTCATCATTTTGAAAACATATATGAGTCTATTAATCAGTGGAGTTGGAATTATAACAAATAATTATGTAGTTTTTAAATGATAAATTTTACAAAAACATGGCGCGAAAACATTACTGTACAGGAATATTTCGACTACTGTCCACTAAAATATTTATTTCTCCTAAACCCTATATTATTTGAACATGAGACCAGTGTCATATGAAAGCTAACTCACGAAGTTATTACACATAAAATTTCCGTACAAGGATTTGAAACAGCCAGTAAATGGCAGCCAAAACAATCAACAGTAAAATTTCGAGAAATCAACCAAAATCGCATTCTTCACAATTCATGCAATTCCTTTAACACTTACATATTAATCATACTCACACCTCCCACATACATGTCAACATACTTTTCCCCTATCAACATGCTCATAACAATACTTAAAAGAAATCATGTCACATCTCCTCACTGTAAAGACAAAGTTACGTCCCCGTAACCGCAATCATCAATGAAAACAACATGTACACAAGGCAACAAGAACTTTCAAGACAAAATAAAAAAAATATCGTTTTAAATTACCCCACACTCTCAAGTATTCTCTCAGGGTTCCCGGTTCAAAACTGAGAGGGTCATGGTACGAATTAAGGGATCCTTCTTAACCGCACTAAGAGGGGCTCCAAACAGTTACTGCCCGGGGTTCATTTTATTTAGACACATCCTAAGTTCATTATTATTCATTAGTTAGGCCTGAGGATCGTTTTGCTCTGATACCACTTTGTAACACCCCATTTATTCGGAAGCCTTTAGCTAGACATTCCCAAATAAATAGGACTGTTACCATCTCGGTTTCCCGAGGTAGTGAATAACAAAGTACAACAAACCAAAGTACTTTAAATTAAAACTTTAACGATTACATGTTTATTACAAATTTAATCAACTAAAACTTAATATAAAATATTTACAACTCCCAGCGAAAATTAAATAGGTGATATAGCTACATTTGTGATCTAAACTTCTGCAGGTCCGAAAGCTCACATGCCCAAGCTCCCCATATCCAGCTAACTCAAAACCTGCTATTTAAATCTGCTCCCCATTTAACCGGAAATATTAAATGGTTCACCACAGGATGTCATCTATTAAAGCAGGCATCAATTTTATTTTGACACACAAGCAAACACGTCAACCAATGGTTGAGTAGGAATAAACTAAACAACAATAATAATAATTATCCAACCAAAATAAACATCCTTCAAATTCTCATCGCTTCATCCATACAATACACTTACGTCTCTGGCAGTAGCACAACCCCCTTAACACCGTGCTATGCTCACCTGGCAGTAGTACTTGCGTACCATGCTCACCTGGCAGTAGTAATTACTTACTATGCACAACTATCACTGGCGTAGTAATTACTTACTATGCTCATCGCGATTCTGATTGCTCGCTATGCACAATCGCGAATAACACCCTCCGTGTTATGCTCAACTAAATAATCAACTCTCCAACAATCCAATACACAATGACAATCCCGTCTTACTGCTCAACCAACAATTTAACATACTCAAATACTCTATTCCAATAATAAATCATAATTGTTAATCTTAATCTCATCAACCGTCACATTTAAACATCCATTCACTTAACAATAAAACCGAGTTGAGTAGGAAATTCCTACCTGGCAAGCAATTCCGAATAAAGCAGCTCAAGTAATCCAAATAAATAAAGCAATCCGATCCGACTATAATTCTTCACAACCGTCACCTAATCAAAATATTATAATTCAATTCAATTATAAATAATATTCATTATTCATTATTTTAATCAATTATAATTTAATTATATTAATTATGTTCTCGTGTAAATTATTACGTAAAACTCGTCTTAAATATTGGTCAAAACCCGTATCAAGCTATACAAACTAAACCCATGTTCAACCCGTGTTAAATAATTAAACTAATTATAAACAATTATACGATAAAGACGGAGTTATTATATTTAAATCCCGACTTCTCAAAACTCGTGTCAACACCCAAATAACCCGACTAGCACTTTAAACTCGTGTCCCTCACCCATATTATAATGTAATAGCGTGTATGCCATATCTTCACGTGTAGACAAACTTACCCCGCATCCATCAACACCCCCATACAATCACACGACACAACGCCCGCAACCATTGTCACCCACCACCACTGCAATAGGCCCGTAGAATGCCACCACCAACATCAGCGTGAGCCACCACATATGGCGCTCTAAAATATTCCCTAGCAACCCAACCAACCTAACCCAACAACAACTCCCTTCAACCCGTGTTATTAACCAACCCGACGCCAACACCATACCACCTCTGGCCACCACCGTCATCACCACCGACCAACGGTGGTTCCAGGGGTGGTCCTACATCCTCTTGACCCACTGCAACAACCACGACCACCACCCACACCGACAGCAACAACAAGTGCAATCCCTCCACTGTTTTCGCGAAATCCGACCACCACCACCACAAACCACGACTTCCGACCACCCTAACACCACCACCCAGACCGCCCATCGTCCACCATCACAACCAACCCTTTCCCAGGTCACGACGGGTCAAAATAAGGGTTCAACTACCCATCCAAAACCCACGGTCAAACCCAAGACACCCTCCCGACCAGCCATCTTTAGCCGCCTCAAAACCACCCCAACCCTAGTCAACGACGGTCAATAATGGTCAGGTATTAATCTCGGCAGTCCAAGGTTGCTCTAGGTCTAAATCCCGAGTCCTATGGTGGTCTAGTTATCGAGTTATAATATGCTAAATTATATACATAAGACGGTCTGAAATATTACCTTGAGGCGATTAATTGGTTTTGTTAATTCTTCTTCTTTCCATCTCCTAAAGCTCCTCCTCTTTAATTTGTGATTTATTTCTCAGATATAGTAGGGTATTTATAGTGTAGGAATATAGAGAATGCGAGGTCAATTAGGAAACTATCTAACTTACCTTATTCTAATTAGTATAGGAATTATTATTATAATATTTATCATTATATTATTATTAATTATTACATATGTTAATCTTACCATAAATGGGATTTCCTCATACAATATTTACTAATTTATTATTGCCATAACTTTATTATTATTATTGATATAATTATTATTACATTTACATATTATTATTTCCATATTATATTATTATTTATTCCCGATATAAAATCCGATTACTTAATTATTAAGCCTATAAAACCCGTCCCCTAATTATATCATACGGCCCAATACTGTACTATTAGCTAAGCCCAATTCCCGAATTGAATCTTTAATTTATTATTTAATTAACATCTTACTTGTAATTATTATTAGAAATGCCTTTAACTAATTATTAAATTACATAAATTATTATCAAAATATGGGATATTACAGTCTTACCCCCTTAAAATGAACTTCGTCCCGAAGTTCGCCCACAACTACTATCACAACACTTATAACTACACACCATTCAACCTAATTAACCATTTTCGATAATCAATCACACCAATCTTATCACAAGGTATCCCAACAATAACTCAAAACTTTCGTAGTATTACACAAATGATTACACATATGCGAACCACAACCAGTATCAAGTACCCAAGTTCAGAAACTTGCATGGTTAATCTCAATCATATGAATATAAGATGACATACCAACAGGAACGACGCGGCCTGCTTTGAAGTCCTCACGGTAGACGGGACAGTTCCTTCTCCAATGTCCAGTCTTGTGACAATGGTGGCACTCAATGTCACCGCCCTTGCTCTTTGCCTTGCCCTGTGAGCCACTAGTCTCACCGGGCCCACTCTTACCGTTTCCTGGCTTTTTAAACTTTGGATTACCTACACCTTGGTCGCCATGAGCCTTGCCCTTACCTTTACCCTTGTTAGAAATCGTGAGAACATCCTGCTTCATGCTCCCACTCAATTTCATATCCTTCTTGGTCTGTACGAGAAGGGAGTGTAGCTCATGAGGACTCTTTTTAGAGTCATTCATGTAGTAGTTCGCCCTGAAAAGGGCAAAACCATCATGAAGAGAATGAAGCATTCGGTCAATGACAATGCTCCCACTGATTTTGCAATCAAGTGCCTCCATCTTCTCGACATTCTCAATCATGTGAAGAATGTGCGGGCTAACCGGTTGGCCCTTCTGGAGTTTCGCATCAAAGAAGCGACAGGTATGCTCATATGTAACGATTCTCGGTGCTTTTGAGAACTCGTTAGTGAGCGTGGTGAAAATCTTGTTCGCACCTTGGGCAATGAAGCGTCTCTGCAAATTGGTTTCCATTGCAAAGATGAGTACGTTCTTTATCGCACCCGCTTCCATAACGAAATCACTATAAGCAAGTGACTCGTTAACTCCCGCATTGGGGCCTGGGTTTACCGGTATTGGCTCAGTTAAGTACTTGAGCTTACCGTCAGCAATGGCAGCATTCCGTAGTGCCGCCTCCCAGTCCGCAAAGTTGGACCCGTCGTTTTTCAGACGTGTGAACTGATTCATTAGGTCCATGAATATTTTCAGCCAGGACTCGCGCCCAAGTGTGGCACTAGGCATTTGGATTGCGTTATTTCCAGACATTTTGTTGTAACAGTATTATCAAAATAAATGTGTTCTACACTGCGAGAAGAAGAATAAAAATAATAAGCATGTGCATCGTTTATAATTTTAAGTCTAATGAACTACTGTCATAACGCGAAGACTCAAAACATTTATACAATTGACCTTCCACAAGAATTATATAAATGATCCCAAGACTCGGTTATCTGTAAATTGATAAGCTAACCTTTTAGTTAATTCTACCGTTTAGAATTCTTGGTCAATAAATTTCTTTAAATTCTATCTTTAGTCCATCATAATCACGAGAAACTCTTCGGACGATAATGTTGAGATAAACTAAGTCAACACAAACTACTTACCCAACGTAGAAGGGGTCATATTATGCCTACCGACGAAGAAGGGATTCATAGTTGTTTGCCCTTATAAAGACTAGTCTCAATTTCCGTTTTAGGGGAAGATCCCATCAACTTTATTTTAATTCATTTTAAGTGAACTAATATCTAGCATGCGAGAATGAATAAACTAAGGTGATGGCTTAAAAAACATGTGACATCTGTATGTCTATGAAAACTAACATACAACCTATATGTGTCAATTTTCATGCATTTTAGTAGTAGAGGGTTTGGTTTTAGGCGGAAAATGATGCATAAACTATCATGTGAATGAAAAGCAATAGGAATGAAAAACGTAAAAGCAATAATAAAGTCCTAGTGTGGCCTATCCTATCAAAATGAACATTAAATACAAGTTTGGAATCCATCTTTGGACCCGAGAAGCTTGTCTCGATGTTACATCTTGATCCATGTAGCGGGAGTGAGCTCCAATCTCCATCTTTAGTCTTCTTCGAAAATTACAATAAATAAATTTACATGATAAACCTATTTATTACATTCTAATTTCAAAGCCCAAAAACTAAAGAAAAATAAAGGAGATTCGAGATCTCAAATTACATTAAAATTATGTTTCCTTCATTACGAAAACATAATTTGACTAAGGCCACACTAAGTATTACAAATTACAACCGATTGCAAAAAAATACGTAAATAAATTCATTCAACGATTCATTCAACAAAAATAAAATGCATCAACTAAAAATAAATTAAACGTACAAGACATAATTCTTTAATTATGTAAATTAATTTTATCCAAACCACCTATTTAATTGATTAAATTAAGTGACAATTCCTCAATTAATCACATTAATTTTAATCTTAATTCATATTAAACTTGTAATATGAATTTAATCCATCAAAATTTTAAACTGCTTTAAAATAATTAGGTATCTATGAATTATGAACCGCTTCACAATTATTTATCATATATTGCAAATTTAATGTATAATCATAATAGGCCATAAAACCAAAATAAAAACCTTTTTTTTTTTTTTGAGTCTCGGCAAAACAAAAAACAGGAAATTTTTTTTTTTTTTTATATTTCAGCTCACGGCCGAAAAAAAAAATAACAGCCCATCTTCTTTTTTTTTTCTCTGTAATATAGCAAAAACAAAAAAAAAAAGAATTTTTTTTTATTTTTGGCTCGGCAAATCAAGAGAAAACGCAACAAAAAAACAGGAAAAAAAATTTTCCTTTTGATTTCTCGGCAAACCCTAAAAAAACAGCCGTCAACAATTTTCTTGCGGCAAAAAAAATTTGCCCTAAAACAAAAATAAGATGAAGAAAGATCGTTTACAGTTGTTATTAGAACATGATTAGCATATGAATTAATGAAACGTGATTAACCGTATATGCTAAAAACTATATAGAAAAAACGAATTTTATATCATCAACATGACGATTCCATTTACAGTTTAATTTAATCCGAATTAAATCAAAGTATCTACAAATTCATTTTATTATCATCTTAACTGATTAAAAAAATAATTGTATGAATCAAATGGAAATAAATCATCAAAAAAACAAGAACATAATCGGCCAAAAAAATTTTTATCTTGGCAAATTTTTTTTTCAGCAGTGTTGTTTTTATTTTTATTTTCGAAACCCTAAAGTTGTTTACAAACAATTTTATGAAAATCATCAAAATAAAATTCGTGGCCTTGGCTCTGATACCACTTGTGGAATTTATCTGTATGCATCCCTATAAATTTAAGGACTATAACGAATATATCATGATGAATGCTAGTCATAAAATTAAATTACATAAACAAAAAGGTAAAGAGATGAAGAATCAACCTTCGGTCCTAGCAAATTCGGCCTAAGAACAATATCGCAATGATATTCGCCTATTAGTTGCACCCAAGACGATATGAGAAATGCCCTTAACTTGTTGCTAGAATCGATCCCCAAATTTCAGTAAATTAATTAGGGTTTTCTGTTTTTGGTGTTTTTTAGATGAGAGGCAAAAGTGAGATAAAAATTAGGTTAGAAAATTAACCCCTCTTTCTACCTCTTAAACCGTGTATGAGGGAAGAGGAATAGGGTTTTTTTTCTTCTTATTTTCGGCCCACATACCGAAATAATAAGGAGTATAATTTCCTTATTTTAGGTTATTCCAAATATGTATAAAATGTGTTAAATATAAATTGTCATCTAGTGAAGATCGATCCCATAACCTCTTGGTTTGAGTACCCTTACTATTACCACTATGACACTGATCCGGACGATGTCGTCACTCATCCAATCAAACACATTTATAATACTCAACATACAACTAGCTAGTGGTAAGTCGAGGTCGATCCATGGGACGGTGGTTACTCAAATTATTCAATCTAATTATGGTTATACTTGGGGTTGTCATAATTATAATGGGTTGATGATTCTAATCTAATAAAGGCAATCAACAAGCAACAAAAGGAAAGATGAAAACAATTGATTAAAAAGCACTAGGATATCATGGGGTCATAGGGGAATCATGGGAATTGATCATACAAACATGTTCTCAAATTATAAGCAAGCAATTATTATTGTGATGGATTGAGTTGGGTTATATCTTACAATCCTAGGAAAGTTTGGGTCTCGGAGCTGAATCGATTAGATTGTACAACACCTACAAGTCGACTTAATTTTCCCTACTCAACAACATGCATGGTCTAATGAGACTCGAGTTGGTATATGTCTTACAAGTCTCATTGAAAAGATAGAAGATGGTAGTAAATGCAAGGATTCATAGGCTTAGCATTTCATCAAACATAACATGTGCATGAGTTGAGATCAAAACAAGCAAGCAAATAAACCATGAAAGCATATTAATTTAAGCATGAATCATTCCCCATGTTGGTTTCCCCTAATTATCCACTAATCCTAGCAAGAGACTACTCACTCATTATCAAGTTTAACATGCTAACAAGGTTGTCAATCATATTAACAAGGTAAAACATGATGAACAAGTAAGAAAGATTAACAATAATTAAAACAAGGATTAAGAGAGTTATACCTATGGAGATTCCAAAATAATAATGCAAAGAATAATAGAAGAAATTGATGATTGATGGAAGGTTGTCAATCTCCCAATAATAACCCAATAATCTTCAATTACCCAATAATGAACTTGAATAATAAACTTGAACAATAATTAAAGAGAGATTAATGTGTAATTTGTGGAAAGATTAAAGAGTAATCTATTCTAATCTACTCCTAATCTAATCTAAAGAAGGATTTTCTACACTGAAAACTTCATGCCAAGGATTATTACAAATGGGGTATTTATAGTGGAAATTAGGTGGATGCATTTAGGGTTAACTAAGGCTAATTTAGTAATTACACTTTTGAGTTTAGAGCAGGGAGGAGCCGGTATTTTTCGAAGGAAGGGCGTCTTTCTTGAAAGCTTGAAGAACGAATTTGCGCTGGACTGGAATCCGGGCGGATTGTAGCAAGGGAATCCGAGCGGATTTGGAGCAAGACGCTCGGATTGTAGCAAGGGAGGAATCCGAGCGGATTTGGAGCAATCCGAGCGGATTTGGGACAATCCGAGCGTCTTCAGCGCGGGACGCGCGGATTCCTGTACAGCTTCTTTGTTTGAGCTCGGATTGTAAAACGGACGTCATTTTCTCATCCGGACTCCTATTGGAGTGATTCAAAAGCCTAGATCGCTTGTTTTTACGACGCCGTTCCATCTATCATATTTTCAGAGCCAAAGGAGCAACTCTTGGTTTGCGTTCCGAGCAATTTTCTTCATGAATGGCTTCCTTGCTTTTCCTCCTTGCTTTAAACCTTATGACCCTTCTATATAATCTTTATTCTTACGTCATTGGTCATCATTCTTGCCTCCTCTTCATACTAGTCCATCTAATATCATCAATAAGCTTCCAAATATGCACGAAAGACGGGAATTTCCGCCTTATTATCTCCTTTTCTACAAAACATATGAAATGTGATAGAAAAGCAAATAGGAAGGTTTTGACGGATAAAATGGCCATAGAATGTTATAATAGTATGCAAAATAGGCTCAATTAGGGGACTAAATGTGCGCAAATAATGGTCACATCAAATATCCCCAAACCGAACCTTTACTCGTCCCGAGTAAAGAGGTGACTAAAACTAGACCTTTATTTAAACTATCCTACTAATATAGCCGATATAAGACAATTAGCGGGTCTCACTCCGCCCCTTCAACTCACAACAAGACAACCATGAGGTAGGATGCCTTCTTGCAAGGCAAGGTGGGGCTTGCCAAAATGGCGATACATCCAATCATTAAGCACATAAAATCAAGTAATGGATGCATCTACAAAAGAATAGCCACTTTCCTCATCTAAGTGGCGGAAATTATCTACAAGGGAAGCAATTCAAGGGTACACACTCCTTCATAGATACAATTTCTTCAAACTACTAAGCCTAGAAGGATACCAATAAATCACCTCCAAAATGTGTCAAGCTAGGGTACCTTTGTCCTCAATCGTTAAATGCTTTTGTCAAGAGTAGACTCCCTATGGCGTTAGAAACACTGTAGAATCGCGGAATTCCCCCTCTTGCCTAGACAAGAAGAAGGGTCGTCCCCTCTCTACCATGCACAAAAATGGATAAGATGGAAAAGGGATCGATAGTATTTGAGTTTCATTTTGGGAGTTTGCTTTCATTGTTGTTTTTCCCCCCAATTTCTTGTGGCATATAACATTTGAGAACACTTTCTTTTTGCCATTTCTTTTTGATTTTTGGCATTTCAACACTTGACAACTTTCAACTTTTCTTTGCATTTCTTTTTGAACATTTTCAAAGTCACCCCATATGTAGGGAGGGTGCCTTATTTTTGAAGCTTTAGGAGTCTATTTTTGCTCCTCTTTTCTTTTGATGCATTTTGCAAACTTTCTTTCTCTTTTCATTTCATTGAACTCAAATTGATTTGTTTTTGTGCTCATTCCCTTTGATGACAAAATGTGTGGTAGAACATGGATGAATGGATGGATGGATGCATGGTTTCAAGGGTCACCTTAGAATAAACGGTAGCCAAGGAGTTATCACACCACAAGGTACTCTCGACTAGGCCTTAAACCATGGGTCAAAGGATACTAGCATGACACATCCTAGGGTGTTTTACAAGTATTCTACAAGCAAAGTCTTAAGAATAAAAAGCATCTACTAGGGCCTATATACACTTGTCAAGCTTCCCAAGTAGACGGTTTCGCAAAATTTTTCTAACATGCAAACTACATGCCATGATGCAACTAGCATATAAACATCCTAATGCAAATGATTCTACCAACTAATATGCCATATAAACTAAATGCAAGTCCTAAATTCACATTGTTGTACCGCATCAATCAAAATAAAGCCACATAGTCATTAACATAAAGAGGAAAAAGGAGATTGGAAAGATCATACCATGCGGTCTTCAATATCCTCATGTCTCGGATGTGGCGTAGTCAATCAATGTGAACAAGGATGAACAAACACAATATATACAATAACAATATATACAAGACTACACTACAAAGGAAATGAACATGTTTTTGATTTTTTAAATTTTCAAATTTTTATGGTTTTTTTTTTTTGACATATTTTTGTGATTTTTCGAAATTTTTCAATTTTTATCATTTTTGGAATATAAATTCCCATCCCCCACTTTATTTTGGACATTGTCCTCAATGTACATGTAGGAGTAGGAATGAAAAAAGAAAAACATGTTTTTCGATTTTTTTTTTTTTTTTTTTTTTTTGAAATAAAGTACAAATGCAATGATATGATATGAATGAATGCATGCTTTTACTAAATGCATTTCTATATGACATATATAACAAATGAATGCAATCTAAACTATACTATATGATGCATGTTTTGTAGTAAACTATGGTCACCTATGATCAAACCTCCCCAAACCGATTTAAACACTATTTCTAGTGTAGAAATGAATAGGTTTAGCCATTAGTAACTATGCATGAATTCTAATCTATATGCAACTAACTACATGAATCATGTGAGATAAATTACAATGCAAACTATACTAAATGCATATAAACAAATTAATGGTTATTGAGGAACTCCATTAAACCAAAGATTATTAATTAACAATTTCATGGAAAATCATCACTAGCACTCAAAGCACGTAGAAGTCGGTCAAATTCTTGGGAGTGAGAAATAAATAGGCATGGATAACAACACAAGATTATACAATGAAATAGCGCCCAAGTAAAAGACCGAACAAGCATGTCCAGAACATTATGACAAAAATCATAAGAGAAATGATGGATGGAAGGAACATGAAATGGGTAGTTGGTTGGCAATTCACTCAACTCATCCTCCAAATATTCAAAATCACCACATTCAATGCAAGTACTCTCATTATCATCCAAGGTGATTTTAAGGGTGTCTATTTGGGGTTCCCAAATGTCCTCATCATATTCCTCATCCCAACAAGGTCCATTATCAAAGGGGTTGTCATAGCAAGGCTCACCAAGCTCAACACAATTGTCTCCCTCAAATATGTCATCCTCAAAGGGTGAGTTTTCACTCAAGTTCACATCCATATCATTCTCACTTTGCCCATTAACATCAAATTCCATGGAGGTTGATTTCATTGAAACACAAGAAGAGTAGGATGACGGCATCCAAGCATTAGTTTCACAATCAAGAATGTACTCCTCCTCATCATCACTCTCCTCATCTAGCACTCCATCTTCCCAAGGTGGGGTAATTTTGTGGACAAAGTGGGTTGACTCAAGGTGATAGGAAGGTTTCTCATCCTCACAAATCTCATTTTCATCATAGTTTTCCTCAATGAATTTTTGAAATGTGGCCTTTATCACTTCCATACCTTCCTTGGCACTCTCAAAGATGTCATGTATAATTTGCTTAAGACAATGAATGGTCATGAACTCAACAAATTCCCAAAATTCCTCACAACTCATCTCACATATCCTACCACCACTCAAGTGAAATGCCAAGTTGCGGGTTTCAAGGTTCATGCCACCACTCAAGTGAAATGACAAAATAACAATTCAAATAAACAACACCGTCCCCGGCAACGGCGCCATTTTGATCCGGACGATGTCGTCACTCATCCAATCAAACACATTTATAATACTCAACATACAACTAGCTAGTGGTAAGTCGAGGTCGATCCATGGGACGGTGGTTACTCAAATTATTCAATCTAATTATGGTTATACTTGGGGTTGTCATAATTATAATGGGTTGATGATTCTAATCTAATAAAGGCAATAAACAAGCAACAAAAGGAAAGATGTAAACAATTGATTAAAAAGCACTAGGATATCATGGGGTCATAGGGGAATCATGGGAATTGATCATACAAACATGTTCTCAAATTATAAGCAAGCAATTATTATTGTGATGGATTGAGTTGGGTTATATCTTACAATCCTAGGAAAGTTTGGGTCTAGGAGCTGAATCGATTAGATTGTACAACACCTACAAGTCGACTTAATCTTCCCTACTCAACAACATGCATGGTCTAATGAGACTCGAGTTGGTTTATGTCTTACAAGTCTCATTGAAAAGATAGAAGATGGTAGTAAATGCAAGGATTCATAGGCTTAGCATTTCATCAAACATAACATGTGCATGAGTTGAGATCAAAACAAGCAAGCAAATAAACCATGAAAGCATATTAATTTAAGCATGAATCATTCCCCATGTTGGTTTCCCCTAATTACCCACTAATCCTAGCAAGAGACTACTCACTCATTATCAAGTTTAACATGCTAACAAGGTTGTCAATCATATTAACAAGGTAAAACATGATGAACAAGTAAGAAAGATTAACAATAATTAAAACAAGGATTAAGAGAGTTATACCTATGGAGATTCCAAAATAATAATGCAAAGAATAATAGAAGAAATTGATGATTGATGGAAGGTTGTCAATCTCCCAATAATAACCCAATAATCTTCAATTACCCAATAATGAACTTGAATAATAAACTTGAACAATAATTAAAGAGAGATTAATGTGTAATTTGTGGAAAGATTAAAGAGTAATCTATTCTAATCTACTCCTAATCTAATCTAAAGAAGGATTTTCTACACTAAAAACTTCATGCCAAGGATTATTACAAATGGGGTATTTATAGTGGAAATTAGGTGGATGCATTTAGGGTTAACTAAGGCTAATTTAGTAATTACACTTTTGAGTTTAGAGCAGGGAGGAGCCGGTATTTTTCGAAGGAAGGGCGTCTTTCTTGAAAGCTTGAAGAACGAATTTGCGCTGGACTGGAATCCGGGCGGATTGTGGCAAGGGAATCCGAGCGGATTTGGAGCAAGACGCTCGGATTGTAGCAAGGGAGGAATCCGAGCGGATTTGGAGCAATCCGAGCGGATTTGGGACAATCCGAGCGTCTTCAGCGCGGGACGCGCGGATTCCTGTACAGCTTCTTTGTTTGAGCTCGGATTGTAAAACGGACGTCATTTTCTCATCCGGACTCCTATTGGAGTGATTCAAAAGCCTAGATCGCTTGTTTTTTCGACGCCGTTCCATCTAGCATATTTTCAGAGCCAAAGGAGCAACTCTTGGTTTGCGTTCCGAGCAATTTTCTTCATGAATGGCTTCCTTGCTTTTCCTCCTTGCTTTAAACCTTATGACCCTTCTATATAATCTTTATTCTTACGTCATTGGTCATCATTCTTGCCTCCTCTTCATACTAGTCCATCTAATATCAGCAATAAGCTTCCAAATATGCACGAAAGACGGGAATTTCCGCCTTATTATCTTCTTTTCTACAAAAACATATGAAATGTGATAGAAAAGCAAATAGAAAGGTTTTGACGGATAGAATGGCCATAGAATGTTATAATAGTATGCAAAATAGGCTCAATTAGGGGACTAAATGTGCGCAAATAATGGTCACATCAGACACATTCATCTTGTTGATTAAATATAACCGATTACATTTAATTACGAATTAACATATTAATTCGTCCAAGCTAACATCATATACATTAATTAAATATAACTTATTATATTCAATTTACGAATTGATAGTTAATTCGTCTCAACTAATATTATTTAATCTTCATTAAATAATTGTCTCATCAACACATTGACTAACTGTTTAGTCATATAAGGCATCAATGTGATTACATTTCCATAACCACATCTCTCAAACACATCCTATAGGTGTGACCTTTAGGGACCAGTTGATCACCGCCATCTGTATGATAATAACGTCAAACTTTCTAGCAAGCCAACCGTTATTAGGTAATCGTTAATCAACTGATTAAATACGAAGTATACCCTTGTGAACCTGTAAGAGATTTACAAATGTTATCACACTAATTTGTGGAGGACACAAGCTCCAACACATTTGTGGTTCGTTGTTAAAAATTTATGTTACTTTTACTAAACTTTACCTGTTTTAAAGGTTTGAAAATGGAAGTACGATTTAGTTTCATATTTGTTCTTTGAGTATAGACTTCTTTATCATGATCTTTGACTGCTAAACCCGAGATTACTTTTAATTTTTCTCAATTTCTAACTAACCTTGATCTATTTATGATTTCTTTGTCAAATTTTGATGGTATATTTTCAAGAACTTAACTCCTTTTTGAGTTTAAAAATGAAACTTTTATTTTTATTTTGGCTTTTGCAAAAGAAAATTTGAGTGGACTATCATTTTCAATTGGTTTTAACGTTGATGGGATGTTAGGACTCGTTATTAAAGGCATCTAATAACTTGTTCTATGCTTATCGACGAATGATTTTGTTTTGAATTTGTCTTGGGCTTGGAAATTTAGCGCTCTTGTGTGCACGACAAGAGCAATTTCGTTCCATGAAGGAGACTTATACTTTTGAAAACTCTTCATAAATGTTTTTGGAGGTATTTTAATTTTGGATTTCTGCAAATGAATTGGTATTTGACCTTGTCTTTGATTTGGAAAGTTGATGTTCTTGAATGCGCAACGAGAACCTTTCCGTTCCTTTGACGAGAATCTGGTGCTGTTGGAAAATTTTACTTGAAACTTTTGAAGGAATTCTAATTCTTACAATGACAAACCTTTTAATGTTTTGGCTGTCGATTTCAAAAGTCCAGTTTTATCTTTATAACCTTTCATTTTCTACTTTCAAGTTTCGAGGACGAAACTTTTTGAAAGGTGGAGTTACTGTAACACCCGCGAATTTTCCATTTTAGTATTTATAATTTAATTAACCATTATATTACTCTATTTTATATTTTTAAATTTCTTTGTAGATACCCGTATCCGTCGATATTGGAATTTATAGAGAACCCGACAAACACCCGATGATGATAGGACACATGTATTCTTTAGTTGTCACTGTCATTATTTGGAGCTCGTTTTACGAGGTGGAATGGGCGTCGTCGATGAAGTATTTTATTAATTTAAATGATATTTAAATTAATGTTTTTAGTGAATTCATTCTGTTAATTTAAATGATATTTAAATTAATGTTTTTAGTAAGTTCATTTTGTTATTTTAAATGATATTTAAAATTAATGTGTTTTTTAAGTGAATTCATTATTCATTTAATTTAAATGATATTTAAATTAAAGCTTTATTTTGAACTTATTTTCTTAGGTTTGTTTTATTGAAAATAAAATAAGTATTTGATTTGAAAAATCATTTTATGAGTATATTTGATTTGAAAAGTCATTTGTTTTAATTTATTAATTGATTTGAAAAATCGATTTGAAAAGCGAAGAAAACTCGTTTTGAACACTTGTTTTTGAGCTCGATTTTAGCTCGGTTTTTGAGCCCGTTTCCTTTACGAATTGGCACGAATCTCGAGTACACTAACCCACCTAGACCAATACCCATCCACCCATGTTCGAACCCCCATACCATGGCCCAAATTCTCGTTCAAAACAACCCCAAGCAGCCCGCACTAAACCGCAACAGGCCCCTGTTTTGGCAGCTCAATCTCGAGCCCAAAACCCGCTCCAAACACTACCAAGACCCGTACCCATTAACCCTAACCCATACCCTAGTATCCTACCCATATTATCCTAGCTTAATCACCAAGAAAACCCCCAAAACGAACCCTAGAAACCCCCCCAAAAGCTGCTGGACAGCAGCTATGTTCAGCAAGCCTGATTGCCTCTCCCTCTCTTTTAACCTATTTTAACTCCTTATAAATACCACCCCTTCACCATACATTCATTCCTCTAAGTTCTCCATACATCCAAGCATCACATACAAGCTTTAAACCTCAGAAAAAAACCCTAAACATCCTTCAAAAACCCTAACCAAAACCGACGCACAAACTGAAACTGTTTGTGTGTCTCCTTCGAAAACCCTTTCGTTCCTCCATCAAAACTCCATAAAAATTCGAGTTTCTTGTTCCTAATTAACCACATAACATCCATCTACATATTAGACAAAGAATTACGAGCCAAATTGCCCTTGAGAGTACACGAGATCCCTCGAAAAACAGAGTGAAATAACACTCTGTTTTCGCGGTTTACTCTTGTCTGTCCAGTTCTGTTTGTGCTCGTTTTTCGTGCCCAATAATCCAAAACGAGCCGGGGTTGCTTTAAGATCCTTGTTCTCCTCTCTTTCTAGTTTCCAAAACATCTTTCGGATCGAATTTTCGTCGTGAAACGAGGGAGATATCACTGTTTTAAAATCGCTGTCCAGAAACTTTCCAAAACCCGTGTTTGCTTTGTTCTTCGTCGACGACGGCCTCTCGAGATAAAATCTACCATCGATTACGACCCAAGACGGTGTCAACGATACATGTAGGTTGAGGGTGCATCAAATCCCCTTCTCTTTTCTCTTTTTATTTCGTTTTTTTATGCTTTTTTTATAGTTTGTTTTTTGTTTGTTTTCGTTTTGTTTATCGTTTGTTTTAATTAACTATGAAACTAGTTAGTCCGAGTATGAGTTAAAGTACCACCATGAACACCCGCGTTGACTTGAGATGGGAAAAGAAACCGCTACATCTGTCGGTCGTACTCCCCCGTCTCATTTACATATCCTCGTGTTCAAAGTAGGGCATAAATAAAACGAGTTGTCTAACTTTCATCGCTTTCGACCCCTTTACTGTTTCGGCCAAATCGATATACCCTAGGACCCGTTGCATGTTAGTTTAACCTCTGGTTGTTAACCTATGACGTATTTAGATGACTTTAATTTAATTTAATAACCTAATTAGACACGATAGGTGGCTTCGACGTAAGTTATAAAATCAATCGACGATTCTGTAAATAATTGAATGCATCTCTCTCTTTCACCTAATTTCTCGCTAGTATAAGAGTGCGTGATTAGCACCTTCTTATTGACACTCGATGAGTTAAATTAATTAGCGAATTTGACCTAATTAGACCCTTTAGGCCGTGTAGAATGCACCCTTGCGCGACAATCAATCGACATCGTTTTTAACTCGTTTTCTAACTGAAGGAAAAGTAGATCTTTATACCTAACAACATACTCATATATGTAAAATTTAATTTGTCATAAAATTAACTAATGATCTTATGCATGCAAACATTAAAACAAAGGGAGGAAGAAACATTATTCTTACATTGCAATATCGGTATATATGGGCACAAAAGAGTTCTCCTTCTCTTTTGTTCTTGAGCTATCCCTTAAATGGAAGAACAAAGAACCCAAGACCCAAGTATAGGATCTCTCCCAAGGCTTTATACCCAAAGCTTTCTCTTAATTAAAACCAATATTATGAAGACTAGATAATATTAATTTTGTAAGAAAATTGACCCAAAAATCATTGATTTTGAGCTCCAAAACCGTGACATTTTTAGAGGAGAAGAGGAAGACTTTTTCTTACACAAAACACTTGTGTTTGCTGCATCTTTGATTGAATGATAGCATGAATATTTAATGGCAAAGGTAGGCCAAAGGTAGGTAAAAGAAGAGAAAAAAGCCAATGCCCTTTGAACTCTCCAAAACGTGTGAAGAAGTAGAAGAGCCAAGGCTTTTGGTCTTTTAATTTTCAGCACAATGATTAATATGGATCCCATATTATTATTGTCAATTTGTCAATATGTTACATGTCATATGTCACATAAATTTGTTATGTATTTTTAACATATTAAAAATCAACGTATTAATTAAAATACGTCATATACAAAATCGACTTAGTAATTCATAATTACTTGTACCAAAATATTTTGCCAATCATAAATCACAACAACTTGTATTTATAATTATTCATTCAATTTCAATTGTTTCCTTAAACAATAATTTCATCTGAGTAAAGATACAATTCGATTACTCAGACCGTATCTCATCCAAATGAGACACGTAAATTTTACTTCCAAAATCGTCCGTCAATTTTCAAGTAATTTAATTAACTCGCAACATTATACGATTAATTAAATAATCAATTAAGAGTGTTGCCCTATAGGTATGACCTAGGGGATCAACTGATCACCACCGTCGCACGACAGTAATGTCAAACTCTAGTCAGCCAATCATTACCGATATGTGTGGACCAAGTTGACAAAATAAAAATACTTCCCAAATGTATTCTTTAAAATGAGATTTAATAATGATATTTAAATCATATGATCGCACTGTTGTTGAGGACACATTTCCCAACAATCTCCCACTTGTCCTCGACAAGTGTGCGTCACCAATTCTCTTGTCCTATTACTATCTCCCACTCAATGCAAGGTGTCTTTGGGGTCGTACTTGCAAGTGATCATATCGAGAGTGGTTTCCTCGATCGGAGAATAATCGATTGACCGGATTTATCCACCATGGATACATTCCGAGCGTGGCCACGCATTTCAAGTTCATTACTCCTCGAGTGGCCCTGAGATATTGTTATAACCCTGACAAAGGGGTGGACAATTCCTATCGCACTCATTCCCTTCGACTAGCCATAACCATCATAACCCAAAATATGCCCATTTGACCCCATTTACGAAGGTCGTAGTAACATAAATCAAAGTTAATCTGAAACGGTGCCATCTTAGGAGAATAGTCTTTAGTCAAAAGAATCGACTCATTTGAATACTATAGCAGCTCTCGCCACGACCAGGCTATATAAATTTGCCGGAACTCTATAAGCGGTCATTAGGCCCGACAAAGTGTTCTTAATACCGCCTATGTGATCGACTAGTCATCTCACATGACTCTATGGCACTTGAACTTGCCATCAATCGCATCACACTCTAGTCACTTCGAGACGTCACCTCATACAAGTGACTATGGGCGAATACAATGTTAATCCGTGTTCACTTTAACGGGGTTCAATTGTCATTACAACCCGTTTGGATGTAACAAAGTATAAAAGGAGTTTTTAAAGAAAAAACTCGAACGACAAATGCGATTATCACATATGAATAGTCAATGCCTGATTACTATTTCATGTTCTATAATCTAATTTGATCTTGTACGTAGTTGTTCATTTCAACTCAATTGAAATGACATGACTCATCATGTTTAGCCTTTGAGAAGGCTTTGGTTAGTAGGTTTTATCAACTTCTTGTACCTTACTCAACCTTACTACATACTCGTTTTCCTTTGTAATGTATACATTTGCATTACAAAACTTTCTGAGTACGTGTCGAGATCCAATCAAGACATAGGCCCTCTAGCCTTTGAATAGCTCCCACTGTTTTCACAGTGTGCGGGACTCATCCTTCTTGCACATCTCATGATTGCAAGTGTACTCAATTTTCGTTGTAAATATTTCTCATTGTTCTTTATTGTCTAGAACGATTCTAGAAAATCTACTTCTTAATTATCATAGCCATAATGGTCTCTTAACCACTCTAATGTGTTTTGATTATGGTTTTGTCGAAACCATGTGCAATCTCAATTGTCAATTGTCACTTGTGTAACACCCTTACACAAAATTGCATCATAAACACTTTGCTTTACTTCCTTAATGCTTCTGCAAGCACTTAAGGGTAATCTTCATGGCTTACTTGATAAAGATTTCTTAAATTCGATTTTGAAAACAATTCATCATACACAAAGTATATGAAGTGTTATACATCATTACTCATTTAATTGATCCGGCAACGGAAGCAAATGGAATCAATCAAATATGTTCAATTTAATTGAACTAGTCATGAATCTTATCAACATAAGACTTCTTATTGACGCTAATATCATGTGGATTTATCTACATAAATCTAGATATTAAAGATGTATTATATTACTCCAAAAGTCTTAAATCATTCTCAATGATCAATATGTCATCCACATATCGGACTAATTAAAATTTCCGTAACTCCCACTAAACTTCATGTATAAAAACAACTTCTCGTCTTATCGAGAAAAGTTTTATAACATGATCAAAACATTGATTCTAACTCATTGATGTCCTACTTAAGACCCTCTCTTAAGTTTCACATTATCTTAGGATTATAAGAATCTATAAAACTCATGACATGTATTGAATACAATCCTTCTATTGAAGAAGTGGGTTTTAGATTCACTTGCTGTATTCATATCCTCATAATGAAACACAATCCCTAAGAAGATCCAAATATAGACTTAAGCATTTCAACCAGTGCAAAACTCTTTGCAACCAATCTTGCTTTGAAATCTCTCTTTATTAGTGCAAAACCCTTTGTCACTAATCAAGCCTTTTTGTTTCGGATTTTCATGGCTCTAAGCCTTGTATTGAGTTGTGACTTAAACACTCTTATGTAAGTCATATGTTCATTACTGTCTAGAAGTAATCAACTTGAATCAACCAATTTCTTTTGTAAGTTATAAGCTCTTTACTTTCTTAAAAGTAGCTTGAATTCATCATCTTTAACAAGTGACGAATTTAACCTCCTAGGTTTTAAAGAAACAACGTCTTACACAAAAACGTCTCATGTAGCCAAGAAAGACCTGTTTCTTGTGACATGACATTCTTTGTGGCTCTTGAATAATTTTCTCCCACTCTGTCTTCTAGAAATAAACTTGTATTTTTAGAAAGACAGCTTCACGAGCCACAAACCCGGTGTACTCGTGATTATAATAAGGAAAAATGAGCATTTGTTTCTTGTGAAAACTTACAAACATGGTACCCTTACCATTTCATATCTCATATGATTCTATTTAGTGGAAAAATAATTTAGACAAAAATGATAAAATCCCCAAAAGGATCAAGTAACTCAAAGTAACTTGATTGAAATCCAAACCATATCGAATAGCGTTTGGTTTCTTATCCAGCCACACATTACTCCATAATGCGTGCTAAGAGAGATTAACTTGTGATACTATATCACATTTCCTTTGGCTTATATCAAAGTCTTCACTTTGATAATCCCATCACGACTAAATCGTGATTCCTTGAACTCTTTGAACTTCTTCAAAGGATTTCTCTATTTACCTCATCAACTTAAATCGTTGGTAAAATAAAATGATCAACCTATGTTGGATCAATGATTTACAACCTCGATCTCCTTTTCAACCAAAAGGCACGAGACATCTTGCTTTGAATACAAGATACGCATATACCATTAACAATCTAATGGTTTCAAGAGTACTCGATAACTCTTTGCGTTAATCATTCCAGAATTTAAGGTTTTAATCTTGGGTTACCAATTTGATATCATCTACATGATATGTCATTCTAGTTTGGTTTAGAATATAATCACCTTGATAATGGTCCAGCCATACATCAAATCGTGGTGTATAGGGTCACAAAAGTGAAAACCTCTTTTGTATCTTAACAAATTTATATTCTTATTTAGAGTTTATGTACTTAATAGTCACAATTAAGTACAACTTTAAATCCAAAAACTAGATTGAGTACACAATGACTCTATCTCTCGACTTCATTGTTGCTAGTCGTCACATTCTAATCATCCTATGTATCAAACATAATGATGAAAACCACCACTGGTTTCTAATATTGACGAAGTGGTACTAGCAAAATTTATGTTTAATCAAATAAACATTTAAAGAAGAAGATCCCATTAGATGTCCCACAACTAACTTGTTGATTCTTCAATAATTTGGGGTAGTTTCCTTTCTTGTGTCCAACATTTGAGACAATGGAAACTTTATCGGTCGGGATTGATAGGTTTAGTATCGTCATTCTCAACAACTTTACTTTTAACATTACCTTGTATCAATTCCATTATAATCTTTACTTCTTGAACCTCGTCCTCATCTTAACGGTTTAAGAGAATGCTCCCACTTATTTCAATGAGTCTTTGCTTTGAGAAGCAAAATTGAATTCATGAAGAACACTCTTCATTTGTTCGTTTTAGTCTTAAAAACTCTCATTGAGGTGGTTGCGTTATTTTGGTCAATTACGAATTCTGACAAAACTAATTACCAAAACAATCATTTCAAGGTACTTAATTCTTTTAAGTACATGAAAAACAATCCATTGTAAGTAGATGTGTTAGTCTAGAATCAAAAACCTGTTTGATAATAGATAACTTTAATCTATACTCTTTGCAAGAGATCCTTGGCAATGGTTCATATGAGGTTTTAGAAGCAAAATTCAAATTTGTCTCTAGTTACGATGTTTTAATGGAGATTTTGGAAAAATCGAAATGATATCGTATATGAATTGTGGTAAAGAAATAGAACAATATGATAACGGAATAGTGGAAAACTTAACATTTATCGTTTTAAATCATACTTGTAAATAAATTAACAAGATATGAGCATTTATATAGTGACCTCTACCCAACTATAAAAATGATTCCGAGATCCAAATTCATATCAACTTGGGCACGGGGTAGCCGATGCAACCCTTATCAATATAACTCGGTGGATTAACTCTTTAATCGATTCTACTTTTAGAACTCTCGGTCGATAAAATTACATTAACATTTATCTTTAGCCCAAAACACATCCGACAAGGGCACGGGGTAGCCGATACATCCCTTATCAAAAAACTTTTGTTGAGTTCAACCCAAATTTCGAATAAATGTGTCCATGATCCAAACCCATATTAACTTAGGCACGGGGTAGCCGATACATCCCTTATCAATATGAATTCGGTGGATTAACATTTATCACCCACTTCCCCTACGTAACAAGGTTTGTACCCCGGGGTAGGCCGAGCGCACTCCCTCACGAAATAGGTTTTCATGGTTTCTACTATTTGGTAAGGCTATATCTCAATTGATTGTTTTAGCGAGAGGTCATGTCAATTTATTATCTATCACGTTTTAAGTGAACTAAAGCGGTGAACTACGATAATTCTAATTGACACGGTCGATGAACTCGATTAGAACGATGATGCATGTTTTAGTTATGGCGATTTAGCGATGCATGCGACATAAATAAAATGCAAAACATAAAAATAAAATCCTAGTATGGCCTTCCTAGAAATAGAAAACTGTTTAACTATTACATATTCGGAAACCAACTCCATTTGTCCCTTGAACTTCGGTTGTGGCACGCATCTCGAGGTAACACCGTCTTTATGTATCGTCATCTTAAGGAAATCCGTCTTTGGGAACTCCGAAATGAATTAAAATTACATAATAAATTACATAATTCCTATTATACATTTGTAACTATAATAAAATAAATCTATTAAATTACAAGACGGTGATACGAGATCACAATAAAAATTACAACCGAATCGATATTCCCATACATTTCGGGTAATACCAATTAAAACTAAGGCCATACTAAGCAAAATTACATAATTCAAAAATTATATAAATAAAAGACATTCAACAATTGAAATATGCAGCATTATAATATGTATGAACATGCCCAATTTTATGCTAAATCGCCTTTAAATTTGCCAATATCATATATTACTCGGTTTTTACGGATTTGCGTGATTTCAACATTTTACAATCACCAAAATTACATAAATTCATATTTATGTATAAGTTAATTACCCTAACCTCTTAGGACTCAAAATTTAGTCTTCACTAATAATTTGACCATAATTAACTCATATTTGTTCATAATGGACTTAAAATTATAATAAAATGCTATAAACTTCAAATAAATCATAAAAATTTCAAATAAATTCAAAATTTGAAATTTAAACTTATGAACATTCTGGAAAAATACCATGACACTCATAATGTTCAAAAATTTAGGTTAAAAATTTCGAAATTTATCCGGAAAAACAATGTTGCGGTTTTATCGATTTAAACTAAAATAATCATAAAAACATGAGAAAAATTATTTTCATCAACTTTTCAATTTTAGATCTGAAAAAGATAATAAAAAGCAACATATGACGTTTTTCCTTAGTCATTAAGTATGTTTTAGCAATTTTCCACTAATAATGTCACTATTTATGCTATTTTTCTTCAAAAATCCATAAATCATGCAAAAAGACTTCAATATAGCCTATTATTTTACACACATCTTGTAAAATTGCATGTGACAACATACTAAATTCTTATGACCAGAATCGAAATTTATCTCATATTAACCTATTTTTCACTTAAATCCGAATTTAATAATAAAAAATTCATTTTTCGAGCATAAGAACTCATAAAATTATGAAAATTTCCAGATCATCTAATAATAATATATGTGAAAACATATCCAAAAAGAACTGAAAAATTCGAAGTTTAGCTAATTTTCGTCCAAAAATGGCATTTTTATCATAAAAATCACATTTTAATGCCAATATAATATAATATGAACAGTAAAATCCGTAAATTAACCAAAAATCCTAAAAATCATTTTAGGACCAGAAACTTATCATGCATGAATTAATTTCGTGATATATCATAATAACACAAATTCACAAGTTTTATATGTTAATCGTATAACTCGGAAAAACTATAACCGATTTGCATGCAAACAACCATTGCTCTGATACCAATTGAAGGAAAAGTAGATCTTTATACCTAACAACATACTCATATATGTAAAATTTAATTTGTCATAAAATTAACTAATGATCTTATGCATGCAAACATTAAAACAAAGGGAGGAAGAAACATTATTCTTACATTGCAATATCGGTATATATGGGCACAAAAGAGTTCTCCTTCTCTTTTGTTCTTGAGCTATCCCTTAAATGGAAGAACAAAGAACCCAAGACCCAAGTATAGGATCTCTCCCAAGGCTTTATACCCAAAGCTTTCTCTTAATTAAAACCAATATTATGAAGACTAGATAATATTAATTTTGTAAGAAAATTGACCCAAAAATCATTGATTTTGAGCTCCAAAACCGTGACATTTTTAGAGGAGAAGAGGAAGACTTTTTCTTACACAAAACACTTGTGTTTGCTGCATCTTTGATTGAATGATAGCATGAATATTTAATGGCAAAGGTAGGCCAAAGGTAGGTAAAAGAAGAGAAAAAAGCCAATGCCCTTTGAACTCTCCAAAACGTGTGAAGAAGTAGAAGAGCCAAGGCTTTTGGTCTTTTAATTTTCAGCACAATGATTAATATGGATCCCATATTATTATTGTCAATTTGTCAATATGTTACATGTCATATGTCACATAAATTTGTTATGTATTTTTAACATATTAAAAATCAACGTATTAATTAAAATACGTCATATACAAAATCGACTTAGTAATTCATAATTACTTGTACCAAAATATTTTGCCAATCATAAATCACAACAACTTGTATTTATAATTATTCATTCAATTTCAATTGTTTCCTTAAACAATAATTTCATCTGAGTAAAGATACAATTCGATTACTCAGACCGTATCTCATCCAAATGAGACACGTAAATTTTACTTCCAAAATCGTCCGTCAATTTTCAAGTAATTTAATTAACTCGCAACATTATACGATTAATTAAATAATCAATTAAGAGTGTTGCCCTATAGGTATGACCTGGGGATCAATCGATCACCACCGTCGCGCACGACGTAATGTCAAACTCTAGTCAGCCAATCATTACCGATATGTGTGGACCAGTTGACAGTAAAAATACTTCCCAAATGTATTCTTTAAAATGAGATTTAATAATGATATTTAAATCATATGATCGCACTGTTGTTGAGGACACATTTCCCAACACTAACTTGTTTCCTATCCCTTTTCGCAATCATTCGATCTAACCAATGAATCTAACTTAGGAACTAGGTTGGCCTTGTCTTGGCCGTGAGGTTGCCGTGGGTTTGGGCCGTGAGTTGGCCGTGGGTTTTGTCTTTCCTATTTCGTTTCTCTTTCCTTGTTTGTCATTCGTTCTTTGTTTATTTTGCTTTGTAATTTATCGTTGTTTATTGAGTTGTAATTTTCGAGTTTGTTTTACTTCTTTTGAGTCAAAACCTCTTCAAAAACCTTGGTCTTGTTTGGTTAGACGGTTGTTCCCCAATGCTTGTAGGAGCGTAGTAAACCGCATGTTGTTTAAAGCAACATGGCCCGGTTTATGCTAATGCATGCTTTGGTGCGTAGCCTTATGTCTAATTCGATGAGATTAAGCGCGAGCACGCATTACGAGGAGTGACCCAAGGACCGTGGGTCATGTGAGCCGTGGGCCCCCCTCATGTGCACGGTTTTCTAGGCCAAACGACCGTGTGTGTTGTCGTGTATTGCGTCGTATGTAGCAATTGTATTTAGATCGAGTTGTAACTTTAATTTGTTGTTGTGTCGGCATGAAATGCCTGGTTTGTAATAGGTAGATCCCAATGGCTCCCCCATTCCCCCATCAAGCCTTGTTTGTTTCGTTTGAATGTTGTTAGATTAATCAACCCGCATGCTAAATTACAACTTTGACAAAGTTAGTTTAGTTGCATCTAAATCGACATAGAAACTTCACATGATAGGGTTAAAACAACGTTTGCATATCATACATCGTAGTAGCTATGACCTTGTTTGAACTCCGACACTTGACTTAGTAGAGGCCGTTATTGACGGGCGGGGTTGGGTGTCCTTATGGGCTTCCCAACACGTACCCTCACCCCTTACTCAAGATCTATGGTTTGTGGATCCGTCTAAATACCATTGGATTACGAGAGTCATTCAAATCGAGTGATATAGGGTACAAGTCTTTATCTTTAATCACTCGTAGTCGATGGGCTTTATGCTTTTCGATGAAAGGTGTAAAGTTGACTTGAACGGTTCCAAGTTCCCAAAAACTTGGTGGCGACTCTAATATGTCTTAATTCGATTCGAAAGAACCTCGAGTCGATTATGCAGTGTGGATCCCGCGGACGCAGATTCCCGAGGGCCTTGTCCCTGATTTGGCGACTCCGGGGAAAAGAGGACTAGTTACCTTGTGTTTCTAGGGTCTTTTCCTCCGAGGTGAAACTTGAAAAGAAAGTGTTGGAAAGTAAAACATTACTCATAGTGCTACGATTCATGCATAAACCCTTAAGGACTTGCCGGGCCGTCCCTGGGCGTTTCTTCGTGATGCGTGGGGGCGACGTCCCACTATGCCGGAAGCGCACATTGCTCGCTTCCACTTCGCCTCGCGTGGTTCTTGAGGGTGGGGACGATCTTCTAGGTACTTTACCTTAAGACACCTCGCTCTATTAGACCGCAAAAGGATGGAGGGCATAGACCTTCTTATAGAAGACTTGCCGAGACTTAGAGATGTCTAGGAGCATACATCCTTATAACATGAGAATGACAATGTGCAATGTGTTTTCCCGAGTCCTTTTTTTCGAAAATTCCAAGTCCTTTTCAAAACCGAACTTTTGAACAACTTACTTTCAAACCTAGCATGATTTTCAAAACGCGGAATGCTGCCCAAATAGGACTAGAATTTCGGCCCAAAACAAGCTTTTATAGCCGGCATGCTGCCCATTTCAAATCTCATTTTTCAAATCGATCATTCGCTTTTCAAAATCAATCCAAAATGTTTCTCGAACCTCAACCAAGCATGAAATGCGTCGAGTCGATGTCAGGGTCATGGCCGTGTTAGGTAGGGTTTGTTTCAAGAGTCTAGAACACGATCTTGTTGGGTCACCCAAACTCACCTCTTGGGCTTTGAGTCATGTTGGTCGACCTTTTGGTCTAGAATAGTCCACAAAAACGTCCAAGCTAGGCCTTATGGACGTTTCACTCGAACCCATGGGCTATGTTAGCCCAATCACGGGTTTAGTCACACCAAGTCCAGTTTAGAATCGAGTTATGACAGTTTGAGTCATGTCGTTTTGCCGAGTCTAAAATGAACCAAGGTCTAAATCCAACCGTGAGTCGAACCTTTGGTTAGTCAATCTCAAGTCGAGTCTTTGTTCAAGTCAAGTTAGGGTCGTGTCCTTAAGTGTGCAGGGGCTCTTACTTTAAATATTGACTCAGTACGGGGTTTTCTTGTAGAAAGGCCGCCAAAAACCCGACGTCAAGCAATGGAAGATGCTATCAACAAGCTCACGGAGGCCGTGAACCTCATGATGACCCGAATGGATGTGATCGAGTCTAAGTTGGTTGAAGATTCCTCTTCATCTACCCCACCTCTGACTGATTTGGAGAAACGGTTCAAGTTCATCGAGGACCGTTTGAAGCTCTCCCAGGGGAAGAATATTCACTATGAGAATGCTAGGGCCTATGCCCCAGTTCAGGACAAGTTGCCCACGAACATGGTACTCACTGACATCCCAAAGTTCAAGGGCACCGAAGATCCAGTCCACCATGTTAAGGCCTATAAAGGGTACTTGGCACTGAAGGGAGTACCTGTTGATATGCTCTCTGAAATTTTCGCCCAATCTCTGGGTGAACACCCAAAGGCTTGGTTCTATAATCTTGACCTCAAGAACTTCCCCACTTTCGAAGATATTACGGTGGAGTTCTGTAAGCACTATGTTGACAATGTTGAGATTCAAACCAACATAAGAACTTTGGAGGTTATGACACAAAAGGAGAAGGAGGGCTTTACTGAATTCCTCGCAAGATGGCGCGCTGAAAGCGTGAAGTTAGCTAAAAAGCCTGATGAAGTTGAAATGGTAGATAAGTTTGTGAAGAATTTACGACCGGTTTACCGTAATGCTCTGAAATACCAAAATTTTGGTTCTTTCAAAGAATTGATAAGGATCGGGATAAAGGTAGAGGACGATGTCCGAATTGCTGAAGCTGAGAAGCCAAAGGGATACCAAGGGGCTTCATCATCAAAAGCAAAAGCACCCGCAGCGGCCCATTTTGTTGACACCGTCAATCTCTTAGATGGACAGTCAAAAAGGCCTCCGCGCCAAGCTCCGAGGGTATTCACTGATATCGGATGCACTTACGCCTATGCTCTTCAAAGGCTCATGGCCCAAGGAAAGTTGAAGCCCATTGGTCCAACTCCGGACCCTCCTGCTGATCAACAAGGCAAATGGTACAAACCGAATGCCTACTGTGCCTTTCATCAAGGGAAGGGACACGATCATCGAAAGGTGCTTTAGACTAAAGCACGAAATTCAAGATATGATTGAGAACGGAACGCTCCCAATCCCGGCCATAAAGCCTAACAACGTCACCAATCCGTTTGGCGACCACACTAACTTTGTCTCTACCGAAGATAGTGTCGATTACTCTCACTTGATCCGCCCATGTCGTCTAAAAGGGGTGTTCGTCGGAAGAATATTCGTAGATTGCTCCGAATTCCTACCAAGCTCGAGAAACGAGATTACATTCGGGGATTTTGTTGTTGATTGTACTCCTTACATACTCCAAAGCGGCAATGAGATCAATGGCGTTTGGGCTGATGACGAGGATGATGTTTACCTCGTCAAAGGTGCGACAATTCCTCACACCCAAGAAGAAATCTTAAAGGTGAGGCAAGATGCCCTAGAGTCAAACCATTTGACTAGATCCGGGCGCCCATATCGTGTGGAGAAAGCTAAGGATATCCCGAGTAAGGCACCTCAAAAGGAGCCGGCAGTGGTCGAAGTTCTTGGTGAAGGGTCGACCTCCGAGGCTTCCCTCATCAAGCAACTCCAAAAGACTAAGGCCGACGTATCTATCTGGCAACTTATCCTGAGCTCTTTCGAACATCGTCAAGCTTTGTTACAAGCTTTGATGAACATGACCGTGTCGTCGAATACTACTCCTGCGGACATGGTCACTCACATCGCCCAGAATCGGCCTCAGATTACCAACGGTGTGACATTCTCCGACGAAGATCTGCCACCGTTCGGGCCTCGACATAACCTGGCCCTCTATATTGCTACCGTGTGTCTCAACAAGCATATCCCTATGACTTTGGTTGACGACGGATCGGCCGTCAACGTACTCCCTCTGAAAACGGCGCACATTCTGGGCTTGGAGAAGAATGACTTCATCCCCACTACGCAGACAGTTCGGGCATTCGATGGCACTGTGCGTCGAGTGAGTGGACTTGTCGATCTAGTAGTACAGACCGGGCAAGTGGAAAAGAAAATAAGTTGCCAAGTGATTAACATATGTTCATCCTTCAACTGCTCGCCGGGAAGGCCTTGGATCCGCGGCGAAGGCCGTAACATCAACGCCGCATCGAAAAATCAAGGTCCCACTCAATGGCAAAACCGTCACCATTGACGCCACGCCACCATCAGTAGCAGGAGGAGACATTACCTCCGAAGTAAGGGTCGAAGCTACCAATGACGCATGTGGTTTCGAGATTGTCAACATGATCGAGCTGAACTCCGAAAATATGGATCTATATACGGGAAGTCATGTCTGCGAGGTGATTCTCAAGACTGGGAAGTACTTCGGTTTCTCATTATATCCTAGAAAGGAGGAGGCTTTCGAGTTGAAACCACCCGTAGCCAAAGGAGTAACCTTCGGGCTTGGATATGAGCCCACTGAAAAAGATCTACGGGAAAAGAGGGGAAGAACGATCGAAGATCGAGATATTAAAATGGGACCGTATCACCTAACTCTCAATGGTCACTTCGTGAAAGCTGGGGAAGAACTCCCTTGCATGGACTTCCCCGAACCTATCTTTGACCCAAAGAAGAACCTTATGGTCCCGGGAATCGAAGTATTCCAAGACTGCTACTATATCCCTGAAGACATTCTGACCGTAATGCCAGTAGAAACCAAACCGGATCCAATAGACGACGAGAACGCCATGGGTCTCCTTTTCGGTGAAGAGAAGAAATCACCAATACCGAACGAAGATTTGGTAAGCATGATCCTGAGAAGCGAGCGGTTCGACCCATCTACCCTCATCACCGATGTGGATCCTCTTAGGACCAACACGGGATGGCGGAAAACAATCAAGTGGACTGACAACAAAGGACTTCTTTTCAAGTTGACAACGGGAGAAGGAGAGATGTTCAAGCCAAATGATGTTACCGATTTCGAGTCCGAGTCCGAGTGAGTCCGAGTCCGAGATAGGTCCTAAGATTGAGTCTAAGGAGTCAGGTGTTGAAAATACCCCTCCCCTAGCTTTCCCTTCCTATGCACCTTTTCCTAATGGTGGTATTCCGGGGCCTGTCCCGAATACCCCTATCTCGCCACTGAGTTCCGATCAGTTGGCTCAAATGTTAGCGCATTTCGCGAAATTTCAAATCAATAATAATATGAACCAGTTTGCTTACGACTCGTCTTACTTACATTGCAATTCAATTTTTGAAAATGACTGTTTTAATAATGACATTGAGACTGAGGTCGAGGATGAACAGTTGGTCGAAGAAGAAGAAGAAGAAGAAGTGGAACCACCTCTACAGTTGATAAAAGGGTTGGAAGAGTACGAACAGAAAACTTCGATCATCGAAGATACCGAAACCATCAATGTAGGTACAACCTTAGAACCACAGGAGCTTAAAATAGGAACTACTTTAAGTTCCACCGAAAGACAGGGGTTCATTGATTTGTTGCATGAGTTCAAAGATGTTTTCGCATGGTCCTACAAAGACATGCCGGGCATTGATAGGGAAATTGCAGAGCACAGGATCCCAATCAAGCCGGGGTATAAGCCAGTCAAGCAGAAGCTACGCAAAATGCACACAGATTGGTCTTTGAAGGTCAAAGAAGAAATCGACAAGCAACTCAAAGCTGGGTTCATCAAAGTGTCGAATACTTGACCGGGTGGCTAACGTCGTTCGATCAAGAAAGATGGTAAAGTTCGGGTTTGTGTTGACTTCGGGATTTAAACAAGGCAAGTCCGAAGGACAATTTCCCATTACCTCACATCGACATCCTGGTGGACAACACGGCAAAACACGCGTTACTATCCTTTATGGATGGATACGCGGTTATAATCGATCAAGATGGCGGTAGAAGATATGCATAAGATAAGGCGTTCGTAACGCAATGGGGAACCTATTGCTACACAAGAATGCCTTTTGGGTTGATAAACGCAGGGGCTACATACGCAGAGGACCGCGACAACATTGTTACATGATCTCGATGCACAGGAAGAAGTCGAGGTTTATGTCGACGACATGATTGTCAAGTCAAAGGAGCGTGATGGCCACCTTGGTACGTTACGCAAATTCTTCGAGCGATTGCGCAAATATAACATGAGGTTGAATCCACAAAAATGCGCATTCGGAGTCACATCCGCAAACCTGTTGGGTCACATCGTTAGCCACCGTGGCATCGAGGTGGACCCATCGAAAATAAAGGCCATAATGGAAATGCCTCACCCGAAAACCGAGAAGGAAATTCGAGGTTTCCTGGGAAGAATCCAATATATAAGTCGGTTCGTAGCAAGGCTAACTATGATATGCGAGCCAATTTTCAAGAAATTGAAGGTCGGGGAACACCTCGTATGGGATGATCACTGTCAAGCTGCGTTCGATAAGATCAAAGAAATACTATCTTCCCCTCCCGTACTTAGCCCACCAACTACTGGGTTACCACTTTTGTTGTATCTTACAGTCGGGGATACCGCAATGGGGGCAATCTTTGGCGCAGACAATCGATAAAGAGGAAAGAGCAATTTACTACATTAGTAAAAAGTTCTTGGAGTATGAAATCAAGTATACTCAACTCGAAAAGACATGTTTGGCTTTAGTATGGGCGACGAAGAAGTTACGGCACTACATGCTCAGTCATAGTGTCTGCATCCACTCGAAGATGGACCCGATCAAATACTTGTTTGAAAAACCGATTCGAACGGCAGGTGTCAAGATGGACTTTAATGCTTTCCGAGTTCGACTTGAAATATGTACCGCTAAAAGTGATAAAGGGAAGGGCGGTTGCGAGATTTCCCGGCGGATAACCCGATAGAAGAAAGCGAGGTTGTGGATACATGGTCGTTTCCCGACGAAGATATCGTTCACATAGACAATGATACGTGGGACCTCTATTTCGATGGAGCATCGAACTATAGGGGATACGGGATAGGAGTTCTACTCATTTCGCTTTAAGGTGAACATGTTCCTATTTCGATCAAGTTGGACTTCAACGTCACTAATAACGCGGCTGAATATGAAGCATGCCTACTCGGTTTGCACAGTGCTCTCGAGTTAGGTATCAAAAAGCTTGTAGTACATGGGGACTCGTCATTAGTGATCAATCAAGTGGCCGGGACGTGGAAAACCCGAAGTGATAGCTTGGCTCCGTATCAAGCAAAAATCGAAGAACTAGAAAAGTTGTTCGCCGATGTCAAGTACGTGCACCTCCCCAGAGATGAAAACCAGTTTGCGGATGCACTATCAAAGCTAGTCGCTCGATCAACATACCGATCATATGGATACTATGTCGATATGTGTCGAACGAAGATCGTCACCCGCCTATGTTAATGTGATCGGAGACACGTAAGAAACCGAGGCCGAACCTTGGTATCATGCTATTCTCGAAATTTAAAGAATCGGAGAGTATCCACCCGACATGGATAACCGCGGAAAGCGCGCTATTCGAATGCTAGCCGCTCCGTTCGTTAGAACCAATGACGGACAATTGTACAAGAAGAAGACTCGCGAGAACATCCTTCGCGATGCATAGACTCACCAATCTGCGAAAAGAGTCATGGAAGAAGTCCATGACGGAGAGTGTGGTCCACACATGAACGCCCATATCTTTGGTTCGTAAAATCATGAGATTAGGGTATTATTGGACCACGATGGAGACAGATTGTCGCCAATATGTCAAACATTGCCATAATTGCCAAATCTTCGCAAACATACAACATGTGCCACCGTCATCGTTATATACTCCGACATCACCATGGCCTTTCTCAACATGGGGAATCGACATTATTGGAAAGGTCAACCCATCTGGAACAGGTGGGCATTGCTTCATGCTAGTCGCCATCGATTACTTCACAAAGTGGGTAGAAGTGAAATCATACAAAGTTCTGCAAGCAAAGCAGGTAGCAAAGTTCATTCAGAATGAAATCATTTGTAGATACGGGGTGCCACATGAGCTCATTAGCGACCATGGCACTCACTTCCAGGCTGAAACTGCCGTAATGCTTGAAAAGTATAAAATCAAACACCACAAGTCGTCACCGTACCGACCCCAAACAAATGGTGCAGTGGAAGCCGCCAACAAGACAATCACTGTGATTCTCCGAAAGATGACCGACAATTATCGCGAATGGCCAGAAAAGATACCGTTCGCACTATGGGGGGTACATGAACGTCTATTCGCATGCCACCGGAGTAACTCCGTTCTATTTAACATATGGGATGGAAGCGGTTCAGCCTATCGAATTAGAGGTACCTTCTTTAAGGATCCTGTTAGAAAGTCAGGTTCCTGAAGCTGACTGGCTACAAGCCAGGTACGATTCCTTGGTCATGCTCGACGAGCGACGGTTAAATGCACTACACCATGTTCAACTCTATCAGAAAAGGATACAAAGGGCGTTTAACAAGAAGGTGAAACCTCGAGGAATAAAAGATGGGGATTTAGTCCTAAAGTCCGTTCGCGCTTTACTACCAATTGACCCGAGGGGAAAATTCAAGCCGAATTGGGCCGGTCCTTACCTGGTAAAGAAGATATTATCGGGAGGGGCAGTCAGACTGACAGATCTAGATGGAAATGACTTTGCGAATCCGACGAATTTGGATCAACTGAAGAAATACTATCCTTAGAACTCAATCTTAATGTCATAAAATAAAAAATTTTGAATTGCAGTGCTCGTGAGCGAGTCTAGGCCGCGGCACTTTTTTATTCACGCTTTTTGTGCGTTATAAATCGATGATTGTAGCGCATTTGTTTTGTGGAACTACGAGCTCGGTTTTTGATTCTCATGATAACAGATACGTAGGCAGCTCTTTAAAAGAGTACAACCGACCCTTCCTTGAATAAAATGAAATTTTATGCAGAAACTGGGAATTTTTAATAGATAGTAAGTCTTATTAGAGATCGGGCGATGCCCATTACATCCTTCAAAAGAAAAAAAAGAAAACAACTAGCAACAAATAATAAGTAGTAGTATCAATAATATATTTGGAGTCGAAGGCTCCTACATCTTCTTTTTCCCTTTGCCTTTTGGGTCACGTGACCGAGGCTCCTGTGGAGGAGGGGTAGTTGTGTTCTGTCTAGCGCGCTTCTTAGGAGGAATCGTCATTTCCTCCCGAGGGCCCAGCCTATCTTTTACACTCAAGCGAGGACCAAGCCTCCCTTCTAAGGCTGAGCCCGAGTGTGCCTTTGAACCCAACCGTTTCCACACACCTGTCGCCTGTGAGTCAGTCTTAGGAGTCTTCTCAGTCTTAGCACTCGACGTAGGCTAGGACGAGGATATAGGTTCAGATGAGTAGTGTCAAGTCTCGGAATGAGCTTTATCTAACGGTTTAGGCAAAGATGCCGAGTCATATAGATGTAGGTTTGTGTTGGGAACATAAAATATGAAAAACCCGCTGAAAAGAAAGAAGGCGGTGGCAAGAAATGATGAATACTCATTTGAAAAGAAAGGAGGCGAGGAGAAGAGTGACAGAATGTTCCCAACAAGAGTGACACGTGATGTCTAAGTGTTCTCATAAAATTAACTTTGTGTTTAGTGTCCGGGCGAAGCCAACGTTGTCCCTCGTGAGTTTAATCCACCTTGTCAATGCCAAGTGATCTTGATTCCCATGTGCCGTCGGGAGCACGCCCATGCCATACGATATCTCCGTCCCAAGTTCGACGACCTTGTGATTCCCATTTGCCATATTTTGGCGCCGGAATGGCCGATTTACATTTCCACCCTCGACAAGCCCATATTTGAATTAAAGCCCGTGCACACTTACGGTTTTATTTTCTTTTTTTGTTTGGCGGTAGCGGGCTACGCCCACGTTGTTTACCGGTCGTATAGAATGTCTGAGTCGCATTTCATGCTCACCCATCAAGGTTCAAACTTTCAAAATTTCAAAAACTTTTTGGGTCGACGACCCAAAGATCCAAGTGTTTCATTTCAAATTCAAAATTTGGGTCGATGACCCAGTCTTTCAAATTCAATTTTCGGGTCGATGACCCAATCACTCAAAATTTTCAAATTCAATTTTCGGGTCGATGGCCCAATTATTCAAAATTATCAAATTCAACTTTCGGGTCGATGACCCAAAAGATTTCAAAATGATCCAATTTCAAGATCGATGATCCAAATGTGCTTATGTGATGATTATTGCTCGTACATTTTCTATGTTTCAAATGTAGCAGGATATGCTTCAATTGGGGGCTCTAAAGTCTTCGACTTTAGAGCCATTCAGAATCGGGGCTCAAGCCGTCGGCTCCAGAGACCATTATCAAGATGTAAAGGATGACATCCACCAAGAATTCAATTACAAGAGTAAGAAATGGAAGAATTCCGTAGCTGAAAGCAAATGATGAAAACGGCGGCAACCTCCTTGGAAAGTCCCGTCCCATTCAGACAAGCGCCAGCAGATGATAAATTTTGGGCAAATGTCGCAGAAGATGAATTCGGATAAACGCCAGAGATGATAAACTTTGGGCAAGTGTCGGCGTGCCGAACTACGACGCTGGTTTGATTCTCGTCGTAAACGGATACGTAGGCGCCTAAGGATAAGGCTCAACCCACCATTTATGCAGTTTATTGGGTCGATGACCAACGATGATAATTCGACGCAACAGAAGCAAGAGTCAATCCCCCAACGAAGTTTCAGGTATGATCTCTTCTTATGGCTGGCGAGCTTATATACGCAAGTCTAATGGACTATAAACGACCGAAGAATCCTCGGTCGAAAGGGACTGGGGTATACTTTGACTTTCGCCTTGTCCAAGCCTCAGTCAAAGTGGGGGCTCTGTAGATACCCGTATCCGTCGATATTGGAATTTATAGAGAACCCGACAAACACCCGATGATGATAGGACACATGTATTCTTTAGTTGTCACTGTCATTATTTGGAGCTCGTTTTACGAGGTGGAATGGGCGTCGTCGATGAAGTATTTTATTAATTTAAATGATATTTAAATTAATGTTTTTAGTGAATTCATTCTGTTAATTTAAATGATATTTAAATTAATGTTTTTAGTAAGTTCATTTTGTTATTTTAAATGATATTTAAAATTAATGTGTTTTTTAAGTGAATTCATTATTCATTTAATTTAAATGATATTTAAATTAAAGCTTTATTTTGAACTTATTTTCTTAGGTTTGTTTTATTGAAAATAAAATAAGTATTTGATTTGAAAAATCATTTTATGAGTATATTTGATTTGAAAAGTCATTTGTTTTAATTTATTAATTGATTTGAAAAATCGATTTGAAAAGCGAAGAAAACTCGTTTTGAACACTTGTTTTTGAGCTCGATTTTAGCTCGGTTTTTGAGCCCGTTTCCTTTACGAATTGGCACGAATCTCGAGTACACTAACCCACCTAGACCAATACCCATCCACCCATGTTCGAACCCCCATACCATGGCCCAAATTCTCGTTCAAAACAACCCCAAGCAGCCCGCACTAAACCGCAACAGGCCCCTGTTTTGGCAGCTCAATCTCGAGCCCAAAACCCGCTCCAAACACTACCAAGACCCATACCCATTAACCCTAACCCATACCCTAGTATCCTACCCATATTATCCTAGCTTAATCACCAAGAAAACCCCCAAAACGAACCCTAGAAACCCCCCCAAAAGCTGCTGGACAGCAGCTATGTTCAGCAAGCCTGATTGCCTCTCCCTCTCTTTTAACCTATTTTAACTCCTTATAAATACCACCCCTTCACCATACATTCATTCCTCTAAGTTCTCCATACATCCAAGCATCACATACAAGCTTTAAACCTCAGAAAAAAACCCTAAACATCCTTCAAAAACCCTAACCAAAACCGACGCACAAACTGAAACTGTTTGTGTGTCTCCTTCGAAAACCCTTTCGTTCCTCCATCAAAACTCCACAAAAATTCGAGTTTCTTGTTCCTAATTAACCACATAACATCCATCTACATATTAGACAAAGAATTACGAGCCAAATTGCCCTTGAGAGTACACGAGATCCCTCGAAAAACAGAGTGAAATAACACTCTGTTTTCGCGGTTTACTCTTGTCTGTCCAGTTCTGTTTGTGCTCGTTTTTCGTGCCCAATAATCCAAAACGAGCCGGGGTTGCTTTAAGATCCTTGTTCTCCTCTCTTTCTAGTTTCCAAAACATCTTTCGGATCGAATTTTCGTCGTGAAACGAGGGAGATATCACTGTTTTCAAATCGCTGTCCAGAAACTTTCCAAAACCCGTGTTTTCTTTGTTCTTCGTCGACGACGGCCTCTCGAGATAAAATCTACCATCGATTACGACCCAAGACGGTGTCAACGATACATGTAGGTTGAGGGTGCATCAAATCCCCTTCTCTTTTCTCTTTTTATTTCGTTTTTTTATGCTTTTTTTATAGTTTGTTTTTTGTTTCTTTTCGTTTTGTTTATCGTTTGTTTTAATTAACTATGAAACTAGTTAGTCCGAGTATGAGTTAAAGTACCACCATGAACACCCGCGTTGACTTGAGATGGGAAAAGAAACCGCTACATCTGTCGGTCGTACACCCCCGTCTCATTTACATATCCTCGTGTTCAAAGTAGGGCATAAATAAAACGAGTTGTCTAACTTTCATCGCTTTCGACCCCTTTACTGTTTCGGCCAAATCGATATACCCTAGGACCCGTTGCATGTTAGTTTAACCTCTGGTTGTTAACCTATGACGTATTTAGATGACTTTAATTTAATTTAATAACCTAATTAGACACGATAGGTGGCTTCGACGTAAGTTATAAAATCAATCGACGATTCTGTAAATAATTGAATGCATCTCTCTATTTCACCTAATTTCTCGCTAGTATAAGAGTGCGTGATTAGCACCTTCTTATTGACACTCGATGAGTTAAATTAATTAGCGAATTTGACCTAATTAGACCCTTTAGGCCGTGTAGAATGCACCCTTGCGCGACAATCAATCGACATCGTTTTTAACTCGTTTTCTAACTTGTTTCCTATCCCTTTTCGCAATCATTCGATCTAACCAATGAATCTAACTTAGGAACTAGGTTGGCCTTGTCTTGGCCGTGAGGTTGCCGTGGGTTTGGGCCGTGAGTTGGCCGTGGGTTTTGTCTTTCCTATTTCGTTTCTCTTTCCTTGTTTGTCATTCGTTCTTTGTTTATTTTGTAGCCTGTAATTTATCGTTGTTTATTGAGTTGTAATTTTCGAGTTTGTTTTACTTCTTTTGAGTCAAAACCTCTTCAAAAACCTTGGTCTTGTTTGGTTAGACGGTTGTTCCCCAATGCTTGTAGGAGCGTAGTAAACCGCATGTTGTTTAAAGCAACATGGCCCGGTTTATGCTAATGCATGCTTTGGTGCGTAGCCTTATGTCTAATTCGATGAGATTAAGCGCGAGCACGCATTACGAGGAGTGACCCAAGGACCGTGGGTCATGTGAGCCGTGGGCCCCCCTCATGTGCACGGTTTTCTAGGCCAAACGAATAGTGTGTGTTGTCGTGTATTGCGTCGTATGTAGCAATTGTATTTAGATCGAGTTGTAACTTTAATTTGTTGTTGTGTCGGCATGAAATGCCTGGTTTGTAATAGGTAGATCCCAATGGCTCCCCCATTCCCCCATCAAACCTTGTTTGTTTCGTTTGAATGTTGTTAGATTAATCAACCCGCATGCTAAATTACAACTTTGACAAAGTTAGTTTAGTTGCATCTAAATCGACATAGAAACTTCACATGATAGGGTTAAAACAACGTTTGCATATCATACATCGTAGTAGCTATGACCTTGTTTGAACTCCGACACTTGACTTAGTAGAGGCCGTTATTGACGGGCGGGGTTGGGTGTCCTTATGGGCTTCCCAACACGTACCCTCACCCCTTACTCAAGATCTATGGTTTGTGGATCCGTCTAAATACCATTGGATTACGAGAGTCATTCAAATCGAGTGATATAGGGTACAAGTCTTTATCTTTAATCACTCGTAGTCGATGGGCTTTATGCTTTTCGATGAAAGGTGTAAAGTTGACTTGAACGGTTCCAAGTTCCCAAAAAAACTTGGTGGCGACTCTAATATGTCTTAATTCGATTCGAAAGAACCTCGAGTCGATTATGCCTGGTGTGGATCCCGCGGACGCAGTTCCCGAGGGCCTTGTCCACATTCTTAATTTTATTAATTTTATTTTTAAGTCTAATTTTTGTAAAAGTTATATTTTTAAAGCTTGTTTATATAAAAATATATATTTTCAGTCGGATAGTAATAATAGTGATAATAATAATAATAATAATTTCCGTCTTTAGTTATAGTAGACTTGGGACGTATTTCCGTCTAGCAAAAGACCGTCACATTTCTCTTGTAAGACTAGTTTAATCTCGACCTATCCGATACCGACAACACACTCACCTACTTTTACACCTAAGTTAAATAATCTTTTTTTATTATTCCATCTCTCTCTCTCTCTCTCTCTCTCTCTCTCTCTCTCTCTCTCTCTCTCTCTCTCTCTCTCTCTCTCTCTCTCTCTCTCTCACACACACACACATTAATCAACCCGTCCCCTTTGCCCCTTCCCTTTCTATTTCGAGCAACAACGTCAATAACCCACTGCAAACACAGAACATGAAACTCCATTGTTACCCATCTTCAAACTGATATTTCTCCCTCGTTTATCAACCATTTCCTTCGATTTTTGCGCCATTAGCTCCCCATTTCCGTCCTTCATCTCTCTAGGTAAGAAAGGTCCCCGCTTTCCTCCAATTTCGTGGCTGCCTTCTTTCTTAAGACTCGAAACTCTCACTAATTTCGTTCGTCTTTGTGTTTAGGTGCAAGCTTAGACAACCCGGAATAGTTTTGACTCGAAATCACGTTCATTGAAGGGCTAAAAGGTAATGGTGATAGGTTACTCGACAAAATGTCGAAATTACTTGTTATTATGTCGCTTTGTGTGCTAAATTTTTGTGTTGGATGTTTAGTTGCGGTAAAGTTTCAATGAAAACAGTAATTTAGTTGTGTAAATTTCATCTTGTTCTTGTCTTAAATGTCGTCTTAAAATGACTCGGTTTTGGGTTGTTTTAGGCGTGAAAACAGGGTGCTATTGTACTGTTTTTGGGATGGAATTTGGGGTGGTTTAAATGGTGGTTGTAGGGAATTGAATGGTGGTCGCGTGGGGGCTGCTCACGGCCTGCATTAGGGCTGTTACGGCCTGCTTTAGCAACCTGTTTTGGTGGTGTTTGCAGCCCATGTTGGTGGTGTTTGTAGCCTGTTTTAGTGACCTGTTACGGCCTGCACTTTGGTCTGTTTTTTGGCGGGTCTGGTGGTCTGCTTTGGGGTCTGTTATGGCCTGCTGTGTGGGCCTGTTTTGGCCTACTTTTGGTGGTTTGTTGGGGGGGTTGTACGAACTGTTGTTGGACAATATTTGATTGTATCACTTTGCTAGTGTAGTGTAACAACTTCTGTTTAATGGTGGACAATTATACGAAATCACACTAGGAGTTGATCATCCAAATGTATACCGTCTCATATATACAATTGGGATTTTTGTTAACAAGAATGCATCAAACTTAAGATAATGAGGAGTTTGGATGACAGCCTTGGTTATATATATGGCTAGCCATTTAAGATCCGATTTTTTTAATAGTTAGCTTGCATTAATATCCGTATTCACTACCTAAAAACCAGTAGAGATTAACTCTAAGTAACATGGATTAACTTTGTGTCATACTAGTGTCAACTGTCAGGTCTTGAAAATTATTGAACTTTCGTCTCAAGTATACGTTTGAATATTCCCGCTATTGACATGTTATCTTTCATTGGGCTTATTATGTCTTATTAGTTGGGTTTGTGATGTTAAATTAGTTGGGTTTGTTATGTTTAGTTAGTTTGGGTTTGTTATGTTCTATTAATTGGGCTTGTTTATTATTTTATGCTATTGGGCCATATGGTGTTGTATCGTGTCAAATTGGGCTTGTTTATGCTTTTGGTTATTGGGCCAGTTTTATAAGATGGTGTAGTCTTATGAATGACCCACTTGTAGCTATTTACGTTTTACCCCGTATTTTACATGACGTAAATTATTCATTACCGCGTGTTATATTTTATTTAACTGGCATGCATATTTATGAAAAGAAATGCTTATCGACCTAATACAAATATGAAATATTTATATTAATTAATTACTTGTGAGGAGTAGTATCCTTATGATAATGCCTTTATGCTATATCTTACTGCTTAACTTATCTTTACGCCCTACTTTTGCGGATCTGCCAAGTATGGGTTTAGCTCATATCTTCCGCCTCTTTCGGACTGTCCTACCGATTGTGGGTTCTCGAATTCCGATCTGTCGTTCGTGTCTTGGATGCAGACTGTCCTGCCGCATGTCGAATCGGAAATTATACTATCCCGAGAGTCTGGCCAGATTTAGTCTAGGACTGAGTCTTTGCGATTATCATTGTCATCCCACCAGGGGAATTATATATAATGAGTAGTAAACGTCTTGCGTGGTTATAGATATTGTCATTGTTTGGATGTGAGAGTCTTGGTCCTATGGGATACTAGAGGGGAGATACAAGCCTTCTAGTTTCGATATGATCGCCGAGATTGATGTTCCCATTCGTTCTTATGGTGAGATGCAAGCCATAAGTATGAATGTGACATTAGCAGCCACGTCCCGTGCAATGTTTGTTAAAAAGGTTTTCAGAATAATGGCGATGGTTTCCATGCTCGTATTTGTATTGATTGATCCCTTATTTATCTACTTGACATGATTCGAATTCTAATCTCACATCTATATTATATTTCCTTGAAATGCGTGCTTTTGTATAAATGGCCGTATTCTTGTCTTTCATTTTATTTAATTATCTCACATGAATAGTTGAGTCCTTATTATGCAAATGTTGATCTATCTTGTTCCATCTCATTTAATTGCCATTTTTAAATACAAATTTGATGTTCATTTCATTTGTAAGTATCTTACATGATTTACCTATTTGAGTTCCTTGTTATGTTTGTTTCGACAATTTGTGGCTGGGAGAACCTTGAGTTACTCCCCACTGACTGTGGCTTTCATGTTTACATGACTGACAGGTTTGTGAAGATTCGTTTGTGAGGTTTAGATGTGTGAGCTAGCGAGCATCTTGGATTAGTAGTCTGTTTACTATGATAGCTTAGACTCACCCTTTATTGTCTTGTAATTCGAGGGATTTATTTTCCCCATTTTGACTATCATGTTTGTATAAACTTAACTTTATTTCCGCATTCTTTATCTATGTTGTAGGTTTTAATGAACTCGCGCTTTAAACTTTAAAAAGTTTCAAAAATTTCCTAAAATTTTGCTAATCTCAGCACAACACAAAGTACTGAAGTATTCAGCTAATCTCAACACAACACAATCAAATTATTGATCACAAATTCACAAGAGCAATTATCTCGTCATATTCTGAAGCATTTGTCAATTACAAAGTTGACCTGAGAAAATGCAAAATACAAGTGCACAATCGAGCCGAACTAGTTAGTATTATTTCCTAGACAATTTAATGAGCCAATGCTTATTCTAGTACTCCGTAATTAGAATGTCCATATAGTTAGTTTAACAATACTTTGATAAAATAGCTATTTTGGCAAATATTTTGAAAGAAATAGCTATATATATTGGCAAAGGACCCCAAAGAAATTGAGTGAAGATAGGAAATACTACTGAAACTACTCAAACCAACCAAACAATGTCAAGCTAGTATGAGACCGTCTCAAAGTTTAAAAATCACATAAATAAACGAAATTCAATTTTGAAAAAACATATACACGCCACAACGTAACGGATTTTGTACTCAAGTTATCAGTCTAACAGCCTGATGATGTTAATTAAGGATCCAATTCAAATTTATTTAAGCATGTAGATTATAACAGCTAGTTTTTACCACATAAAGAAGGCAATCAATCACAGCTAAACTCAATGAACAACAAAATAAAAAGACGTAAGATGGACAGCAGCGAGCATACCCTAATATATACGATCGAACAATTATCAATGATATAAACTTGAAAGTGGGCAACACGATGTTGGTTTTAAAGGGAAGCGAAGAAGGTTAGCGATGGCTGAACGACGGCGGCGACAACAGAAGCACGGTAATAAATAATTGATTCCCGACGGCAGGGACGTCAGAGCGCATTGGTGGATGATTGTGGGGTGCGACAGCAGCACGGTGGCGGTGGTGGTGGTGCGATGACCGAGCACCACGGTGGTGGCGGTGGGGTTTGGTTATGTGAGGAAGAATAAGGGTTTTTATGTAATTTGGGAATGGGGGTTTTGAGTAATTGGAAATGATCTACGATACGAAATAGCGAAGTATCGAGAGTTTGCGCGTTTTTTTTTTATTATTATTATTATTATCATTTTTATCGGTTTACAATAAAATTGATGCAAAAACAAAATGTCAAATAAGTCAGTTATATAAAATAACTGATGTATTTGATCAAATATGTCAGTTTATAATTAAACCGACGTATTATATACGTGAGTTATGTCTAAAAAGCGACGCAAAAAGCTTAACTATAGGGCCAAAACTAAGTACTTTTTGCGTCAGTTTTTGTATAACTGATGTAAATTGATTGACACAATAGGTGTTTTTTCTACTTGTGAAGTAAATTGATGAGGGGTTTGACAGCCATAGGGTCATGCAGATGACTAGTCGATTACATAGGCAGACTATGGCTCCACTCGGTATGGCAGTGACCATTTATAGAGTTCATTTATTTTTGTTGCTGGTCGTGGCAAGGACTTCTATAATATTCCTTTGAGTCGATTCTTTTGACTGGCGACTATTTGTCTAAGTCAGTACAGTTTCCGATTGGCTTTGTTTTTTGTCCTAGGTCACGCCGTAAAAGGAGGCCGATGAGCGTCTTCTGGGTCATGGTGATTTGTGATTGAACAAAGACAATAGGTCAACAGGAATTGTCGACCTCGTCGGGGTTTAAATATCTCAGAGCCACTCGAGGATTAGTGACTGGAAGTGCGTGGCCACGCTCGGAAGTAATCTATGGTAAATTTTCCTGTCTAACAGTTACACTCCCGATCGAGGGAACCACTTATGATATAATAAAGTGCAAGTGCAACCTGAAAGACACCTTGCATTCAGTGTGAGATTTAACGGACAAGAGAATCGGTAGCGCACACTTGTGTCGGACAAGTGGGAGATTGTTGGAGTAGGTGTCTTCCACAATAGTGCGTGTACATAATAAATCTCATTAGAGGAATATACTCGGGATATATATTAATATTTTGTACTCGTCAGTTGATCAACGTATATCGATAATGATCAGCTGACTAGGTTTAGACGTTATTGTCATATGAGGACGGTGATCAACTGATCCCTTAAGGTCACACCTATAGGATGATGCCCCAATGTAAAAACTAATTATTTGTATATGATACAAATAATTAATTCCTTGAATAATATGACTAATGGTTAGTCAAGTGAGTTTTATAAAGGCCAAGTATATTTATTATTTAATTATAAGATAATCGATTAATAAATATTATATCTTATTTTAATAGGATTAACGCTCTGTTCTTTTTTACTTAATTTCAGCTCATTTCAGTTCAGTTCAGTTCAGTTCAGTTTCATTCAATTCAGCTTAGTTCAGTTCAGCTCTTCTCTTACTTTAGTTCAGTTCAATTTAGCTCCATTAAGTTCAGTTCAGTTCAGACAGTTTCAGTCTAAACAAGATGATATTTAGTAAGTAAATGTTAATTGACTACATTTGTATTATTAATTGATATTTGATTAGATACATGCATTATTGGTGTATATTGTGTGACCGAGGTTAATAGCTAATTAAAGTTACAAGGAGTGGTAAAATTAGCTAAATAGTTTTTATAAGACACATTATATATGGATATAATGGTTAAATATCACTTAAAAGTTAAGTGTATATTATTTTGTTAATTGTGATATTTAATTGTTAAATGGTCAAATTAACACTTAATTATATATGATAATTATAAATATTTGTCTTATAGGCATTTATGGGACAAATGTCCAATGTCAAAATAAGACCCAAAATACTCTCCAGATTACCGAAAAATTGGAGGACATTCATGAGGGTTTTATGCCTAACTCATGTGCCATGTCTCCCAATTGTTTTCATTTTGTCGCTCCTATATATATTAACACTTGGAGATTTTGCATGTGGATTTTTCATAAGACAAAAATTCTCTGTAAATGTCAAGAAAGAAGAATTTTTCTTCAACTTTTTCATCATGATTCTTGGTCAAAAGTTGATCAAAATCAATCAAAATAAAACTCACACAAAATAATAAATATCAAATAATATTATAGTAATAATATTTGTAGTAATTATTCAAGGTTATCAATAATAATTATTTAGTTAGTAACATTAGTGATTTTGAGGCTTAATCTTTGGTGCCACATTAAGGAAGCTTTTTACATTGGAAGTTTAAGCAAGGAGGATCATCCAAGCAACTAGAATTCCATAAGACTACAATAGTTGTAGTTCTTATTGCCTTGAACTAAATGTGAGAAATTTCCATCTTTTATTTCATTTAATTAGTCATAATTGTGCATGCATGATCATTTAGACCATTTTATATTTTTATACTAAATTAGTGTAATTTAGTACATAATTAGAGAAGTTTAATAGGGTCTAATACTAACAAGTGGTATGAGAGCTATGACATGCATACTAATTTAGAGCACTAAAATTCTTTTATGAGGTAAATTGATAAAATTTAAATTTTGATGTAAAATATTGGTTTTGCACGAAATTTTCATTGAAATGTTAATCTGCTGACATTAAAATGTTTTGGTCAAATTAGATAATTTTTGGCACTAAATTGCTAATTATTTCATTATTTCGATTAAAACCGAGTTAATATGCATGAAATTTGGTTAAAAGTTAACTTAAATTAGTTGCATGTTAAATCTGGCCATGAAAAATTAATATAGTCACACATGCATGATTTAGTTATGGTATGGGAATTTTAGAAATTAATATGCTTAATTTTGCATGATTATGGATTTTTAATAGTTAAAAATCGGTAAAATATGATTATATTGGTTAAAAAAAATTAATTCGAAATTTATGGCATGAGAAAATTATCAAAGATTTAATGCATATTTTAGACATTATATGTGAATTTTCAAAATTAATTTGAGTGATGTTGCATGTATATTGACTTTTATCTGATAAAAACCGATAAATTGTAACTATATTTTTATCAAATTTAATAGGAATTTTTGGGTCGAATTTTTGCCATCGTGAGGTTCTGGAATTTGTTTCAGAATGTTCAAATTTTTTATTTTGAATTTTTCATAATTTTTATAATTAATTTGGAATTAGTTCATAAAAGTTATGAAAAAGTCAATTAATTTGGGAAATTAGTTGAAAACGATTATGTGGGCAAATTTTTTGACATTTTTGTGTTCTTGGATGGGTTCCAGAATATACAAAATTTTGGTTTCAAAGTTTCCATAAGTGTTATCATTATTTTGGAATTAATTCATAATTGTTATGATTAAAAGGTTAATTTTTAGTAATAAATCAAATCAAGTTAATTTGTCATCAACAAATTAGTGGGGACTAATTTTTGACTCCTAAAACAGTTTAGGTAATTACCTTGAGCTTAGATATAATTTAAGTGTTGATTATTGATTTTTAATGGGTAAAAACGAAAATTACATAAAACCTCGCTCTCTTATATCAATGTCGGTAAATTAGGACGATTTGACATGAATTGTTTTATTAAAGTATTTAGATAATGGTTTTATTTATTGAATTTTATTCATTCTGTATATTCATGTACATTTGTTATCTAGTATGGCCTAGTTAGTTAGTCGGTATTACCAGAAATGTATGGAAATACCGATTTGTTTGAAATTAATTGCGATCTCGTATCGCCCGTTTGTAATAATTTATTCTTAGATTTATTTTTGAATAAATGTATAATAGATATAGCAATGTAATTTATTCTTTTTTTAATTAATTATTTATGAAGACCGGCGTTTTACCTTGAGACGGAGTTTTTCGGAAGGAGTTCCGATATCCAAGAGACGACGATTTATTGGAAGGCGTTCAAGTGGAGATTCCAGAGACCAAGGAGTTGGTTTCCGAATTTGTAATACCTAGTTAATTAAATTAGCTAGTTTATAGGTGGCCATATTAGGATTTATTTATTACATGTTTTATTTTTATGCATTTTGTGCCAAATCGTCAAATCATGCATTTTATTATTTATTTTTCTATTGCCAATTTAAGGTTATCGTTAATTCGCCAATTTAGTTCAGCTGAAGGAAATTGATAACAAATTGACAAGATCTTTCACATAATTTAAAAATTGAGATTAGCCTTAACAATTAGTAACACCTATGAATCCCTTCTTCATTAGAGCCACACTCGCCTCAACGTGGCGTTCCCTTTTTACGTTGGGTAAGTAGGGTAATAAATTTATTACACGTAAAAGTTGGTTGGACTCAACGGATGTTAAGATTGGTATGTCTGGCTTCACTGGGCCCAGTCTTGTGTTCCGGGGCTAGAGATGGAATTATTTTAAATCTGTCGACCGAGAGTTCTAGGAGTAGAATCAGTCAAGAGTCGACTCACCGAATTTATTTAGATCTCATATGTCTGGCTTCATCGGGCCGAGATTTTTTTTAGAGGCGGATCTCGGGATCATTTATATAATTTAGGTGAGAGATCATTATATAAATGTTAAACTTGATAAAATTGTTTTTTAGAGTAATTTTTTAACAATGAATGTTAATTTCCTTTCTTTTCGTTTGTAGCAAAATATATCGCGCACCGCTCCTTTTTATAAACAGATGCAACTACCTTCTTCCATATAAATGGTTTCTGTGGAAAAGGGTGGTAGCAATTTTCTTGATTGGGAGGCGACTTTTCAAAATATCGGCATTGCAGGTAGAAAATCACAATATCTTATTAACCCTACTCGTCCCGAACTTTTCGCTAGAGCAACCGTTGTTAATTTTTTTTGGTTAAATGTAAGTATTATTAAGATCAAATCGGAAAACGATACAAAAGGAAAACGGATATAGGCTCGTTTCTACCTAACCAAATGGGCCTGATCAGGAAAGATCCGTCCAATTCACGCTCATACTATCAAAAAAATAAGATAGGCCACCCATATCCTATCTCTATTCTTACAACAAAATCAGAAATAGAAAAAACCATCGACAAAAACCCTAGATCTATCCCTCTTTTCATACTGCCAATGATCGTCAGTCAATTGATGCCCTCAATCATTTTATCTATCATGCTTTTATCCTTCATTTCAATGGGGAACCTGATGTTAGCACGCAATCTGCATCTGAGCTCATCAATAATTATGCTCGTAAGCTTTATTGGTTTGATAAGGGTCATTTCTACTCTACATTGGTTCCGTTGCCTCCACAAGTGATAGATACATGCATTTACAGCAGCATTTATCAATCCCTTCCTGAGCTTAGAGTCCTTCCTTTTCAATCTCCACTGAGTGGTATCTCGGCATGGTATTGAAATGCTGTTAATTTTTCTTATGAAGTAAATAAGGAAGTGTCAAGCTCAATCAAGAATGTCTTGATTGAGGCATCAACACTTTTTTTATAGTAAGCGGAAACGGATATGCAATATAGTTGGAGTTCGAGATGGGATGTTTTATCTTTAAATGTTAAGGATAAAACGAGGTTCAAAAGAAAAGCTAGAAAGGGTAAGAAATCGGTACAAGGCAAGGGTAAGGATAATGCTAATGGAATTAACAAGGCCTTACCTAAGCAAGGTACCTATTTCGACCAGAAATGTTTTTATTATTCCAATATAAGATAATGGAAAAGAAACTACCCCAAATACTTATAGGATAAGAAAGCTAAATGTATGACATTAGCAAGTTCTATCTCCTCTAGAATCTATATGATAAACATAAGCTATGCTAGTACCACAACATGGGTATTGGATACTGGTTGTGATTCTCACCTTTGTAATCATTTACAAGGGTTGAGAAACGTGCGACAACTAGGAAAGGGTAATATCGACCTACGTATAGGAAATGGAGCTAAAGTAGCTGCTATTTCTATAGGAACATACGTATTTAATTAAGCTTCAGGTTTATATTTTTACCTTAATATTTGTTATTATTTACCAACTTTAATTAAGAATATAATATCCGTATCTGTGTTAGACACAGAAGTATTCACTTTTGTGATAAAGGACAAATTGTTGGGCCTAATATATACCCATTTTTGTCTTCCCATTTTCAGCCCCAAGACAGCAGCTTTCGCTTCCGCAACATCGACCTCCCACTCCTGTCCTGTCTGTTGCACGGCAGCCCTGCCCACACTCCCACCATTGTCACGAGCTACCACCCCAAGCCCGCCGCCAATTCCCTCAAAAATCGCGGCATCGACTTTCACCTTCCACACGCCCTCTGGAGGCGGCCTCCACTTAGTTATATGTTCAGTCCTGGTTCCCTTCCCAGTATAAATGTCCTCACTTTTTATCTCAAGGAACACATCTTGGTATTTCAAAGCCTACTCAACAAAAAATCTCGGGCCCCGAAGCTCCTTACCATGTAACACATCATTATAGTCATTCTAAATTGCCCACAACACCATGATTCTACGACTAAGTTCAATCATGTTCCATTTATCAACCCTCGAAACGCGCCTAATCCTCCATGTTTCTTATATTTCCCCATTCTTCGTCGACTTCAATTCCCAATTAGATCCAAACACTTTGCACATATGGGCATTGAACTAAGGCATGAAGGTCAGTTTCGATCATCCTATGGCACCTTCCACACATGGGGTCAACTTCAGCAACTCTGTTATGTAAATTTCAGCTGCTTGGGATTGTATTCCTACATACCCGCCACATGAAAGAGCGCACAAAGATTCACTCGAGTTGACGCTAGTAGATGGTAGCTCGTGTTCCATGTGTCTGTGGATAAAATTATAACCTGTCTTCACGGAGTACTTCCCATTTTTTGCATAATGCCAAGTAATCTCGTCTTCCTCTGAATTTGGGCTGATAGGAATTTTCATAATGTCTTTTAACTTCCGACTCAATTAAGGACTTATTTATTTTCTCCACATCCCAACTATCCCCGTTGATCCATTCCGACACAAGTGCGTCCTTTGAGCCTTGGCACGGGGACCAAATCCGAAATGAGGGTACTTTCATAGTCAATTGATCAGTCCAGAACTTTACCTTTTTGCCATCTCGAATAAACCATCGACATCCTTTCCGCAAAACCCGTTGTGCTTCCTGTAAACTACGCCAAATATACGATGGATGATGCCCGATCATCGCATCCAGAGGGTTGGAATTAGGATAGTACCTTGCTTTCATAAGTTGACTAGCAAGGGAATATGGATGCTTAAGCAGCCACCAAATTTGTTTTGCGAGCATGGCGTCATTAAAAGCTTCTAAATACCGGAATCCTAAACATCGGTCCCTTTTGATTTTGCACAACTTTTTCCACGCAACCCAATAAATATGCCGATTATCATCTTTATGCGCCCACTGAAATTTGGACATCGCTCCATTTAAAACCGAAAATAGGGTGTTTGGAAGTTTAAACAATCCCATATGATAGGTGGGAATCGCTTGGGCCACGACCTTTATGAGCACTTCCCTCCTTGCAAAAGAAAGATAACGTTCTTTCCACCCTTTTAACTTTTTCCACACTTGTTCTCTTAATGGCTTAAAAGCTTCAGTCTTATTTCTTCCAATCATAGCTAGTATTCCCAAATATTTCCCTGGTTTATTCACGATTTTAGCCCTTAAGACGCCCCATGCCTCATTAGGAGCCTCCACCAAAGTATTCGGGCTAAAATAAATTTCCGACTTTTGCATGTTGGTGCACTGACCTGAAGCTGCCTCATACCTCAAAATTGCAGAATTAATGGCTTCTGCATTTTTCTTATTGGCCCGAGAAAAAATATCGGTGTCATCCGCGAAGAAAAAATGAGATATAATCGACAGCTCGACATATCCGAATGCCCTCAATTGATTTATTCCTTACGCCATATGCAATTAGACTTGCAAAACCTTCAGCACGCATTATGAAAAGGTAAGGGGATAGTGGATCCCTTTGCCTTAATCCACGCCCTGTTGAAAATTTCCTAGATGGAATTGTAATACTACAGTTTTCTATGCTTTTGGTTACTCTATCGAGTGAGACTTACTCTGTCGAGTAAGTGAGTTTGGATTTCGAAATAGTGTAATGCTGATGGGTACTCGATCAAGTAAGTGTGGCGCTCGATCGAGTAAGTGACTTACTCGATCGAGTAAGTCGGTTCTACGCGTTATTTCTGCCGGGTTTTTTTAGCAATGCGAGAATGATATATAAAGTTTTTTGTCAGTTTCTTTTTCACTTTTTATCTTTTCTAAAATCTCTCAAAACCTAAACAAAGTACGTTGCTCTCTTCTTCGCATTCCTACCAAATCCTAAGGGCTATAGTTGTCGGATCGTCGTGTTCTTTACGCCGTTGAGTTCGTCGTATTGTGGGTATGATCCTTGTATAGTTTTTATGCCTTTTTGTTGATTTTGTTTAAAGCCCTAATTGGGTATTTTGGGGGATTTTTGGAGTATGATGTGTATTATATAGTGATTGTATGATTGTATAGTTGTAGGAGGTGGTTTCGTAGAGGAGCAGTTTTGAGTAGCTGTTGTGACGATCTGGTGATTTGCTTATTCCAGGTAGGGTTTCCCTACTCGGTTATTGATTACATAGTTGTTTGGTGATGGTTGTTATTATTGTTGATCTTTAACGTATTGGTATTGTATTGGTGTTGTTGATGTATAATTGGTTGTGTTTGTCTGTGGTTCGCAAGCCGTGTCCTCGGCTGAGTAGAGTCACTTGCGGGCCGGGAGTGACTTCACGCCCTTGATTCGCCCTCTGTGGAACCCGCTACAGGAGGGGATGTGCACATTAAGGAATATAGGTTTTCGCTCGGAATACATGAGCGGGGATTTGGTGGGTACGACTGAGGTCCCCCACTGACGGCGTGGAATATCTGTTGCGATGGGTATTCTGGCGGGACTACACACTTTAGTATGTAGTCAGGTACGTGGAGATATAATGGAGTTGGGAGTTTTGTGTGTTATATCTTATGTATCTTGTTTTATGTAATCAGTAAGTGACCCCGTTTAAATGTTTTGAAAACTATGGTGTTCCATTCGAGGATGGTGAGCAGTTATTAAGCAGGTAGGAGATGGCTTGCACGAGGGATAGCTGGGATGGAGTCATCACGTGTCACTAGAGCCTTCCGTTGTGTCATGAACTTAGATTTCTTTTCAGTTGGTTTGCTTTTGGAACATTTGTATTCATTTGATAGTTTGGTTTTGGAATTGTAATCACTTAAACTCTTTTACTTAGTTAAGTACGTTTCTTTATGGTCTGTTTGATATACATTGCCTCGGGTAACCGAGATGGTAGCACTTTCATGCATTAGGTGTACTTGGCAAGGCACCTTGGTGTTTGGGGGTGTTACAAAGTGGTATCAGAGCGACGATTTTGGAACCTGTAACTAATGAACCCAATGAATCTATGGAGTCAAACTAAAATGAACCCGGGTAAGAGTTGTTTAGAGCTAATGCAAAGGTTTGGAAGACGTCCTAAAGTTGCAATCTCGCCCTACAACTTTGAACCGGTCACTATAGGGTGTCATGGGATAGCTATGTGCTTGTTAAAGTTCTATTGCATATATATATATATATATATTGAATGATGTGTTGTATGAATGGATGGATAAATAATTGTGAAGGAATGGAAAATGTGGTGGCGAAAGGTGAAGTAGTTTATATGATTATATGTTTTTGTGAGTAATGTAATTGCATGATGGTGATTTACAATGTGGCTTTATAGAAACATGTGAATAGAATCTTGCCTTATTGTGTGTGTGTGTGTGTGTGTGTGTGTGTGTGTGTGTGTGTGTGTGTGTGTGTGTGTGTGTGTGTGTGTGTGTGTGTGTGTGTGTGTGTGTGTGTGTGTGTATATATATATATATATATATTGTTGTTGTTGTGAAAAGTAGCTGAGTTAAACATGCGGGTAGCTAACGAGTCAGCATGACTCGATCGAGTGGTGGATACTCGAACGAGTAGGTTGGGCTCGATTGAGTGGACTGGACTCGGTCGAGTGAGGTATATGACAATTTTTGGCAGTCGCTGCTGTTTTTGGGCACTCGATCGAATAAGTCGGGAACTCGATCGAGTAAGGGCTACTCGATCGAGTAAGTATGGGGCTCGATCGGGTGGTTTATGTGATAAGTTCTGGTCAGGTTCTGGAGTTGAGGTACTTGATCGAGTGGGTTGAGTTGTTCGGTCGAGTGTGGTCTGCATAAGTTATATACGCGTTAAGTCGTGGGATATGTGTTTATGTTTGCCTCTTTTCTTATATAGTTCAAAGATGCCACCAAAGAGATCCGCTTTGTATGCTAGAGCTGAGTTGATGAGTGTAGATGAAGTTACCAAGATGCTTGAGCATCAAGAGGCGCTTACTGAGGCCTTAAAGAAGTTTGGGAAGGACAAAGAGGTTGGGTTAGACTCCGCTAAGATAAGCACTACCATAGCCCGTTTCAACCCAAAGGAATATATGGGTACCGGAGCGCTAATTTTGCTCGACAATTGGCATAGGGAGATGGAGAATATCTTGAATGTGGTTCACTATCTCGAGGACTTCAAAGTGGAACAAGCTACGTTCTACTTGAGAGATGCTGCGGAAGAGTGGTGAGATAAGGTAAGAGAGGGTGCCCTAGATCTGTATATGAGGTAGGGGAAGTCAGCTATACCGTGGAGCGAGTTTAAGAGAGCTATACGCTGAGAGTTTGTGCCTGAGCATGTTCGTAGTAAGCTGAGGGAGGAGTTTGATGATTTTAAGTTGACTCTGGATATGACAGTGGCTGAGTACTATCATAAGTTTAACGTGAAGTCTAGGTATGCAGAGGATATGAGGTTGAATCAGGAGAACTTAGCACTGAGCTTTGAGAAGGGCTTGACCTACAAGATAATGGAGAAGCTAACGGTTGGGGTCCTTACAGATGTTAAGGAAGTGTATGAGAGAGCAGGGAGAGTTGAGAGATTGGTCGAAATGGCCAAGGAGAACAGGGAGAGGGGTCCCGAGAAAAGGAAGGCTGAGAGTGAGGGTGGTGGTCATTCCACTTACAAGAGGGGCAACTATAACCAAGCAAGGGCTTACTCATCGGGATTGGGGTTTAGTAGTGGAGCTTCTTATGGCCGTAGTCGTGGTGGTGGTAGTAGTAGTTGAGGTATATCTTGCTACAACTGTGGCGGTATACGCCACAAAAGACATGAGTGTACTAGTGCTGTGGGAAGAGGTTTTCAGAGGCCATCACAGAAGAGTTTCTCACAGGGTCTGTCTCAGAGTTATGCCAGCAACAGGCCGGCTGGGTCATGGAACAAACAAGGAGGTCAGAGTAATAACAACGATTGGTCTAACCGCAGTGGCGGTAACTCTTATCAGAATTCGGCAGCTAACAACAATCAGGAGTCAGCTGCCAAGCCATCTACTTCAGCTAGTACAGTCCAGGGAGGTGGACAAAAGACCAGTGGCAAGTTATTCATGATGGACAAGAAAGCTGCTGAGGATGATGCTCACGTGATCACGGGTACCTTTCTTGTTAATGGTGTTTTTACCTTTGTTTTGTTTGATTCAGGGGCGTCACACTCTTTTGTATCGTCGAGTCATGCTAAGATTTTGTGTTTGAGAGAGTTTGAGTCTATAAAATATGAGGTTTTTATACCGTCAGGTGAGTCAGTGTCATGTGGGAGGTTGTATAGGGGTGTATCTATGATAGTTGGGCAAGTTGACCTTCCAGTGGATTTGTTAGAGTTTCATATGGATGGTTTTGAGATGATAGTTGGTATAGATTGGCTGGGTAAGTACAAGGCTAGAATAGATTGTCACCAAAAGAGAGTCACTTTGAGAGGTCCTAAGGGAGTTAGTGTGTCTTATCGTTGGTTTGTTGTCAAACCCAAATTCTAAGTGATTGCAGCGGTGACATTGAAGTCTTATCTGAGGAAGGGGTGTCCTTTGATTCTATGCCATGCGAGAGACCATAGTAAGGTGAGTTCGACAGCTGATCAGATACCAGTGGTGGAAGAGTTTCCAGATGTTTTTTCGGAGAGATACCAGGTGTGCCACCAAAGAGGGATATAGATTTTAGTGTGGAGCTGAAACCAGGGACGAGACCAATCTCTAAGGCCCCGTACCGCATTGGTCCTAAGGAGTTGGAGGAGCTGAAGAAACAGCTGGATGATTTGATTGATAAGGGATATATTAGACCTAGTGTATCGTTGTGGGGAGCACCAGTTCTGTTTATGAAGAAGAAAGATAGGAGTTTAAGGTTGTGCATCGACTACAGAGAGCTGAACAGGGTTACAGTGAAGAACAAGTATCCTTTGCCAAGGATAGATGATATGTTTGACCAGTTGAGTGGGGCAGGAGTCTTTTCAAAAATTGATGTGAGATCAGGTTACCATCATGTGAGGATTCGGGATGAGGACACACCAAAGACAGCTTTTACATCGAGGTATGGTCACTATGAGTACGTGCTTATGTCGTTTGGGTTATCAAATGCACCTGTAGTGTTTATGGATTTGATGAACCGGGTCTTCAGTCAGTTTTTGGATCAGTTTCTCGTGGTGTTCATAGATGATATCCTAGTTTATTCCAAGAATAAGGAGGAGCATGAGGAGAACTTGAGGTTGGTGTTACAGACTTTTCATGACTATCAGCTGTATGTAAAGTTATCTAAGTGTGAGTTCTGGCTCGAGGAAGTTGCCTTTCTGAGGCATGTGATTTCCAAGGATGATGTAGCTGTGGATCCAACAAAGATAGAGGTAGTGTCTAAGTGGGAATCACCGAAGAATGTGGCAGATATCAGGAGTTTATTGGGTTTGGCAGGGTACTATCATCGGTTTGTGAAGGATTTTTCAAAGATTACCAGATCTATGACAGCGTTGATGAGGAAAGAGAACAGGTTTCGTTGGGATGAAAGTTGTGAGATGGCGTTCCAAGTATTAAAGGAGCGTTTGACCACAGCTCCAGTCTTAGCTTTACCTGAAGGGTGTGAGAACTTTGAGGTATATACAGATTCTTCAAAGAAGGGGTTAAGATGTGTGTTGATGCAGAATGGAAAAGTAAGTGCCTATGCTTCTAGGCAATTGAAACCTTATGAGGAGAACTACCCTACACATGACCCGGAGTTGGGTGCAGTCATGTTTGCTCTCAAGATTTGGAGGCACTATCTTTATGGAGCGACCTTTAAAGTGTTTTCAGGTCATAAGAGTCTCAAGTATATCTTTACTCAAAAGGAGCTTAACATGAGACAGAGGAGGTGGATGGAGCTGATAGGGGACTATGACATGGATATCATATACCATGAAGGGAAAGAAAACGTGATTGCCAATACGTTGAGTAGGAAGAGTGTACATTCTCTATGCAAAGCTATGTCTTTGTTGAGGTTGAGAGATGAGGTGGGGAAGATGGGGATACATGTGATACAAAAAGGGGATACTAGAGAGGACTTGACAGTGGAGCCAGACCTTTATGATGATATTCGTAGGGAGCAGGCTCTTTATCCTAAGATTGAGGAGTGGAGTAGAGAAAGGGACAGTGTCTCGGTTATCTTTCATACAGATGGGAGTGTTTGTTCTGTGGGAGATGGTGTGTTCCTAGTGAGGAGGAGTTGAAAAATATAATCATGATAGAGGCTCATTGCACACCGTATTCAGTACATCCAGGTGGTGATAAGTTGTATAAAGATTTGAAGAAGACTTTCTGGTGGCCTGGGATAAAGAGGGAAACAGCTGAGTTCGTGGCTCGATGTTTGGCGTGTTAACGGGTTAGCGGGTTAAGGGAGAGCAACGACAACCAAAAGGTAAGATTCAGTCTCTTGAGGTATCTGAGTGGAAATGGGAATCTATCTCTATGGACTTTATAGTGGGTTTACCGAGGAGCCAGCAGGGTAACAACATGATATGGGTGATAGTTGACCGTTTGACTAAGTCAGCTCACTTTATTCCTATGAAAGATACATGGAGTAAGGCTCAGTTGGCCAATGGGTACAGGAAACATGTGGTGAGGTTACGTGGAGTCCCTAAGGACATTGTGTCAGATTAGGATGCGAGGTTTATTTCTCGGTTTCGGCAAGAGTTGCAGGGGATGATAAGAACTACCTTGAAGTTGAGTACTGCTTTTCATCCTGCAATAGATGGGCAGACAGAGAGAACTATCAAGACCTTGTAGGATATGTTGAGAGCTTGTGTGATGGAGTTTGGTGGTAGTTAGGAAGATCGGTTGGATCTGATTGAGTTTTGTTATAATAACAGCTACCATACGAGTATTGGGATGACACCGTTTGAGGCTTTGTATGGCAAGAGATGTATGAGTCTGATTTGCTGGGATGATAGAGCTGAGGCAGTAGTTTTAGGACCACAGATTGTACAGGAGATGATAGAACACGTAAAGGTGATTCGACAAAAGATAAAAGCGGCCCAGGATCGACAAAAGAGTTATGCAGACCTACATCGCCGGGACATAGAGTTTCAGGTTGGGGACAAGGTTCTTCTGAAAGTATCTCCTATGCGTGGGGTTATGAGGTTTGGTAAGAAAGGGAAGTTGAGCCAGAAGTTCATCGGACCATATGAGATTTTGGATCGTGTGGGAGAGGTTGCTTACCGGTTAGCGTTACCAGCAGCTTTGGATCGTGTACATAATGTGTTTCATGTGTCTCTATTACGGAAGTATGTGAGTGATTCCTCCCATGTGCTAGAGTTGGAGAAGAACATAGAGTTGCATGAGTCTTTGTCTTATCTTGAGGTGCCAAAACAGATTCTTGATCGCAAGGTTCGCAAAACTAGGTCCGGGGAAACAGTGTTGCTTAAGGTCCTATGGTCTAATCATGAGGTTGAGGAAGCGACTTGGGAGGTGGAAGAGCCTACGAGGGAGCGGTATCTGTCTCTTTTTGATCAGGTATGTGTGGTTACGGGGACGTAACCATATTTCTTTTAGGGGGGTAGGAGATGATCGCATAAGGTTTTGGTGTGGTTTTATGTTAGTCTTTGCACAGATGGTAGTTGTTTTGAGTCGGTTTGAGTTGTCGTTGGGGTTTTGTTTTGAGTTCTTGGTTGCGTTATCGTGTCTTGGTTGAGTTAGTAAGTTTGTTTTTTAGTATGGGTTTGAACTTCGGGGACGAAGTTCATTTTTAAGGAGGGAAGACTGTAATACTACGATTTTCTATGCTTTTGGGTACTCTATCGAGTGGGGCTTATTCTGTCGAGTAAGTGAGTTTGGATTTCAAAATATTGTACTACTGATGGGTACTCGATCGAGTAAGTGTGGCGCTCGATCGAGTAAGTAACTTACTCGATCGAGTAAGTTGGTTCTACAGGTTATTTCTGCCGAGTTTTGTTAGCAATGCGAGAATGATATATAAAGTTTTCCGTCAGTTTCTTTTTCACTTTTTATCTTTTATTAAATCTCTCAAAACCTAAACAAAGTACGTTGCTCTCTTCTTCGCATTGCTACCAAATCCTAAGGGCTATAATTGTTGGATCATCTTGTTCTTTATGCCGTTGAGTTCGTCGTATTGTGGGTAAGATCCTTGTATAGTTTTTATGCCTTTTCGTTGATTTTGTTTACAGCCCTAATTGGGTATTTTTTTTGGGGAGGGGGGGGGGGGTGTGTGTGTGTGTGGGGGGGTGTGGGGGGGGGGGGGGGTTTGGGAGTATGATGTGTATTAGATAGTGATTGTATGATTGTATGGTTATAGGAGGTGGTTTCGTAAAGGAGCAGTTTTGAGTAGCTGTTATAACGATCTGGTGATTTGCTTATTCCAGGTAGGCTTTCCCTACTCGGTTATTAGTTACATAGTTGTTTGGTGATGGTTGTTATTATTGTTGATATTTAACGTATTGGTATTGTATTGGTGTTGTTGATGTATAATTGGTTGTGTTTGTCTGTGGTTTGCAAGGCGTGTCCTCGGCTGAGTAGAGTCACTTGCGGGCCGGGAGTGGCTTCACGCCCTTGATTCGCCCTCTGTGGAACCCGCCACAAGAGGGGATGTGCACATTAAGAAATATGAGTTTTCGCTCGGAATAGATGAGCGGGGATTTAGTAGGTACGTCTGCGGTCCCCCACTGGCGGCGTGGAATATCTGTTGTGATAGGTATTCTGGCAGGACTACACACTTTAGTGTGTAGTCAGGTGTGTGGAGATATAATGGAGCTTGGAGTTTTGTGTGTTGTATCTTGTGCATCTTGTTGTATGTAATCAATAACTGACCCCGTTTAAATATTTTGAAAACTGTGGTGATCCATTCGGGGATGGTAAGCAGGTATTGAGCAAGTATGAGATGGCTTGCGCGAGGGATAGCTGGGATGGAGTCATCACGTGTCACTAGAGTCTTCCGTTGTGTCATGAACTTAGATTTCTTTTCAGTTTGTTTGGTTTTGGAACATTTGTATTCATTTGACAGTTTGGTTTTGTAATTGGAATCACATAAACTCTTTTACTTAATTAAGTACGTTTCTTTATGGTCTATTTGATATACATTGCCTCGGATAACCGAGATGGTAGCACTTCCATGCATTAGGTGGCCTTGGTAAGGCACCTTGGTGTATGGAGGTGTTACAGCAACTCCATTAATTAGCACTGAATATGTCACAGAAGTGACACACCGCATCACTTTCCCCGTCCAGTTCTCTTCAAAACCCATCCGAAGCATCATAATTTCTAGAAACCGCCATTCTATACGGTCATACGCTCATGTCCAACTTAAAAGCCATACATCCTTTTTTTCCGCTATTTTGAGATTTCAAATATTGGAAAACCTCAAAAGAGATGACCGCATTATCACCTATCAATCTTCCCGGGATGAACGCGCTTTGCTCAGGTGAGATGATTTTATCTAGAATCCCTTTCGTCATATTAAATAGCACTTTCGCACCGAGTT
>NC_133538.1:66459468-66551968 GCF_048544455.1 Silene latifolia
ACAGGAGCTTCTGGAAATGTACATCTCAGTCGATCGACTGAGGACAGTGGTCGATCGACTGAGATCGCTGCTGATGCTGAGGAATTTCGTCCTTTAATGCCAAATAATCTGCGAGACCACTTGTTTCGGGGTACCATAGTCCCGGAAACATTAGGAAAAGACCCGAGTGCTGATGGGTCAGTCCCGGTCCCGAAGTTCGACCCAATGACGGTTAATGGTTCTCATTTGAGACGGTCTGAGGAAGGGTCAAGTTTCAACAAAGAGAAGGTGACGGACTTTCAGCCTAAGTCCAAGGATGCCGGCGCGCGTGATTTGGAGGAGAGGGCTAAGGTACTTCTTACAGCCCCTTACCCGGAGAGGCTAGTACCGACCAAGGAATAGGTATCTTTCAGCAAATTTGAAAAAGTTATCCGTAGTCTGAATGTACAAGTCCCCTTCCTTGAGTTAGTAAACCAAGTACCCGCTTATACTAAATTTATGAAACAACTATTGTCCAAGAAGCGGTCACTTGAAACAGTGCACACTGTCGCACTAACTAAGGAGTCTTGCTCTTATCTGTCTCACACTGCACCCCTCAAGTTAGAGGATCCGGGCAGTTTTTCTGTTCCTTGCAACATATGTACCTTCTCAATTGAGAAGGCATTGTGTGATTTAGGGGCTAGTATAAGTGTCATGCCCTTGAGTCTAGCTAGGAAGCTTAAGCTGACCCGGTTTGCTGTCACAGACATGACAGTTCAGATGGCCAACCGATCTGCGGTCGAGCCTATAGGATTCCTAGAGGACATACCCGTCCAAATAGGGAAGTTTTTCTTCCCTGTTGACTTTATTGTCCTTGACATGCCTGAGGATGCCCATATACCGATCATCCTAGGTAGGCCGTTTCTGCACACTGCTGGTGCAGTTATTGACGTAGGCTCTGGAAGTTTGACCTTCAATGTTGGGAAACATATTATCATTTTTACCCAACCTGCTAAGAAGAAGGACCCCATGTGGCCTGTTACTTGTAATACGGTTTCTGAAAAGAAATCGTACTTTATGCTTCCTGAATTGCCTGTCTCTATTACTACTCCTGTGCTAACCCCTCCGCCCCAGATTGGGAGCAGAAAGGAGGAAGAATCTGTTGTTTTAGACATTGCAGGAGCTGGTTTGGGGAAGGATGAGCTGCAGGTCACTCTAGCTGCGACAAAGCCTATCATTCAAAGAGGAGGTCTTGGTTGCCTGAACTATGGAATTGATGAGATAGTTGATGACGAGCCAGTCAAAGCCAGAGAGTCTGATTTGGACTTAGATGAGCCCAAAGCGACCCTTGACTGGGGAGATGATGAGAATGCTGATCCGTTGAGCCATACGGATGTGGAAGCTAAGAAGGGTGCAGCCGTTCATATTAGCACCATTTAGGCTACCTCTAGTAGCCAGAAGCCGACGAAGTGGGCCATACCTTGGCCTTTCTTGATCAACTACTAGTTGATCAAAAGCTTTTCAAACATTTTATTGCTTTCGAACTATTTTTTATTGCTTGTTGTGTGCGTGAAAACTTCGCATTTTATTTCGCTTGCTTAGGATTTTTAAGTACTTTAGACTTTATTCTGGGTTTTGCGCAATTTTGGGCGCGTATTATTGTGCGCTTGCAGGTATTTAGAGCTTGTTAGCTCAAATCATTGAGCAATTACGAAGAAATATGAGGATGCAGCAGTGTTTTCAGTCGATCGACTGATTCCAGTGGTCGATCGGCGATCTGCGGGTTCCGGGAGACATTGTTCATGTTTACAGTGGTCGATCGATCGCGTTAAGTGGTCGATCGATGCTTGCTTCTTCTTTGTACTTATTCACGACCTCTCCCCTGCTGCGTTTGGTCGATATGCGGACTTAAGGGAGTCTTCTACTCCACTTTATTTTCCGTCTAATTTATTTATTTCTTCTGATTTTCTCATTTGTGCACAAACTTACCGCTTCAAAATTGTTTTCCTCAGTCTTATGCGTGATATTTCCTGTCTTTCAGGTACCTTTTAGTAGCACTGCTGGCTACTGAAACCTCCTAGCTCATGCTGGTTTGGGGAGGTTTCCTTCGCGCTTTAAGTCTTGTACCTTTTAGTAGCACTGCCACTCTTTGAAACCTCCTAGCTCATTTGGTTTGGGAGGTTTCCTTGCTGCGCTTAAGTCTTGTGAGTTCCTGATTTCTTTACCTCATGTCATATTTTATTTCCTTTCTCGCAAATTCCCATTTCTCTTTTCTTCATTATATGATTTTGCACAATGGGGACATTGTGCGATTTGGTTTGGGGAAGGGTTTTGCGTCGCATATCATTTGCTTGCATTCACGTTTAATTCTGTTTTGCATTGTTTATTTCATTTCATCCATATATACAAAATTCAAAAAAATTGAAAAAATTTCAAAAATTTCCAAAAAATGCACGTTTTTTTAGCATATAGGTCGAGTCGGAATGGTAGTATTTCCATGATGATTTTGCATTTGCACCTGTTTTGCCTGAGCCTTGCTAGATTAACATGTTATTAGTAGAATCGTTTATGCATACCTACGAGTTCTCGTTGAATTATTTTCTTTGGACCTTAGACTTGACTTAGAAAATTGGCAAGCTACATCATATTTCCGAGTTTAGAGCCTATAACTGGTGACATTCATGACCAGTTCATCTAGGAATGTGAGTAGTACTCCTTATGAGACATGTTTCCTTAATTTGCATAAATATGAACTTGATCTGCTTAAATACCTGTATGCATTCGGTTTGTGGTTTATTGACACGTGTGGTAGAGGTTTCCCTTTTCTTTTTATGCCCATAAGCTCCACACTGCCAAAAATATCCTTTTTGTCCCATTTACTACATCCTACATTTAGCCTGTCCTTTGTCAAGCTAGTAGTCTGTGTTCTTGGGGTTGTTACTCATTTTTGGTGGCATATGCTCTGTTGAGATGTTATTGGGAAGATGAAATAAAGGAGGGAAAGAAACAAAGTGAAAAGAAAAAAAAAATGAGAAAAGATTCGAAAAAGAAAAAAGAAAAAAAAGAGTTATGTACTGTTCAAAGCAGTCGATCGACTGCCACTTATAGTCGATCGACTGAAGATCCGAGAAAGAAATTAATTCGCATAATTTAATCCTTATCCTTTGACGATTTTTGCTCCCATGTTTCATTTATATCCTATGGGGAGTTTATTGATTTGTTAGTTTGGAGATTGTGAGTTTTGTGTTTGCTATAGCACCATTTCGTTGATTATGAGCAAGGAGAAGGATGTTGCCATTCGGTTCCGTTTTGGTACTAGCTTGATCACCTGTACCTCCACTTTACCATAAAATGCTTTGCCTCTTCTTACCCATACCTCACATATCCCATATATACCTCGGCATGTGTCATTGGTCATCTGTTTGGTTGGAATGCATATTTACGGTCATAGAGATTTCTTTCATATTTTATTGTTGGCATGTCTTCATAGGTCGTAGTTAGGTGAGAGTCACTACAAAATTAATTCTTTCTATCTTACAAATATTCACCTGTATTTATTGAGTGATTTGAGCGACCCGTGAGAGTCCAATTTGATAAGTCTCTACAGTTAACTGTTCAGCATAATTTTAACGACTGTATAATTCGTTTGCATGATTCACATTACTAATTGATTGTTGGTTATGCATTAAATTGGTTTAGGCTTTACAATTGACAATTCGCTCTGAGATTGAACTCGTTCCATTAGATAATTAGATCGAGTCTAGTTCTTGCTTGGGGACAAGCAAGGGTTTGGTTTGGGGAAGTTTGATGCGTGTCTTTTATATGATGTTTTACATCCCATTTTACACGCGTTTCAGAGCTCATTCATGTAGTTACTACATTTCTCCCTATTTTCGTCTACTTCCGTATTTTTGTACATTATTGCAGAAATGTGAAGAATCCAGCGGAAATCGAGCTAAATCCGTCCCCGAGTATCCTGCATTGCATGTGACGAGAAGTATTTGCTTAAGGAACGAGCTTGGTGCGCATTTCAAGGCCCAACAGACAAGTCCACGAGTTTATAGAAGTCAAGTAACAGCTCATCCTGTCGATCGACCATCTCCTTCAGTCGATCGACCAATCCTCGGGTTCCGAAGTTACTCTTGTTTTCTTGAGGACGATCGATCGACCGATCCTATCGGTCGATCGACCCAACCGCTATTTCAGACGAGGATTAGAAGACTGAGGAAGCGCAAGCCCATGATGCTAGGTTTAGGAAATAAGAAGTTACGTTACTTTCTATATAACGTAACCTAGAAACTTTCAGTTATCATCAAGTCTATTATTGAGTTTTTACCTAAGTTTTATCATCAGTTTTAACATTAAGTTCACATACGGGTTTAGGAAGAATTAGGGTTCGGAATATTGTAAGCATTGGAATTTTCGCTCTTGCTCTTAATCATTCTTCTGCTATTCTCGGTATTCTTCTGCCCTATTTCAATTCATCTGTTTCGTTATTAGATTAGAATTGCTAGTAGCTTCCCGAAACCATCTTTATTGTTGCATGTTAATTGTTTGCCTTATCACTTTAATTATGAATACAATTCTTTTACGCCCTAGTATTATTGTTGCTATCACTTTCAGCATGAGTAGCTAAATAGTTTGTGCTAGGATGTAGGCGGGTGTAGCATAGGCGGCATTATATTTTACACGGCTGAACCGCGTGTTGGTCGATCGACCACCTTACCCGGTCGATCGACCGACCTCGTGAGCTTATTTCGTTTTAATTGATTTTAATGTTGTATTTAACGAATCGAATGCATGCGACCAGTTAGATATCCTTTCGTGACTGACCCAATAGATCGAAAGATAGGGAAGTCTGTTAGACCATCAATTGAATCGACTAAACTATGCTAAGATCGAAGGATAGGTATAGTTTAGACCGTTAGTCACTTTTCAGGACGAGAGTCAGTTTTAGTGATATTAGGGACCTATAGCGAGATCGAAAGATGCTATTTGTTAAGAGTGGACCGAGAGGATCTCTTTATTTCCCGCCTCACCTGTGTTGACTCAGACCGACTTAGTTTGCTGCCGCCGAAGCTATAATGAACCGATCATCCTAGTACCCCTTCTTTATCTGTTAAACCGCCTTTTTAGTTTATTATCTTTATTTGTTCTTAGCTATAGACCATCTCAACTCAACCCCCACAATTGTTACCTTAGACTGAACATAAATCAACTAGAATTTATATCTGCCTCCTTGTGGTTCGACCCTGTTACCACTAGCTTAGGTTAGTCTTAATAGGAAATTATAAATCTTATTTTTGGTACCTACAACGACGGGTATCACTACTCGATCGAGTGGTTTTTCCTGCCTTAGTTAATTTCCGCCTAATCATTTTGTGGGCTTTTGTAATTAGTCCATAGATTAGGTTTTAGGATGGATTTTTCGTATAAGATAGAGCAGAGGGACTACGTTACTCGCTCTCTTCGGACGTTCGTTTTACTCTACCTAAGACTACTGTTCTTGGATTTTTGTTCTTCCTTTACACTTTGCTACTCGGAATTGGATTTTGCGATTGGTATTATTATTTTACTTTTATCTTTGATCTTATTTATTGCTTAAATTCCTTCCCTCTTTTAATTGTTATCATAATTGCTTTGATTCAATTCCTATTAGTTCTATCATCATGTTTAGTTTTAATTATCTATTTGTCATTATTTTTAATTCGACGGTAATGAGTAGCTAATTCCCCCTGTTAAGACTATAGGGGATCCATAATCATGAGGGAATAGTAGTCGACTTATCGGGTTAATGCGGGTGTAATCTTCGTTGTTTAAATGCTGCAATTAATTGTATCTGTCTGATTGAGTCGACGCGATTAGATATTTATATCTTAGTGACCCTTGACCTGGACCGAAAGGTTGGAAAAGGCGAGACTAGTAGCGAGCAATAGGGTATTGTAGTGAGGGCGAAAGCTAAGCTATTTACGCTTTAGGGTGAATTAAGGACCGAAAGGTGACGTTCGCTACCCCTTAGATCGTATTTGCATTAATTTGAGACCTAGATTACTTGACTGAATGATTATGGTGAACCATCTGTCTTAGCTGTTTCTCCTTATCTATTAATTCCTTCCCCCCCCCCCCCCTCCAATTTGGTTACCTTGACGAACTTAGATTAAGCTGACAATTTCCTATCTCTCTGTGGATTCGACCCGACTTCCCTAGCTATATTAGTTAGAGCCAGTTGGTATTTTTGACAGGTACGCGACAGACGTGTCAGTTATCCTTATTAATTCTTCTTGAATCAGTTTGAGGAAACTTGATCTTGTCAACATTCTAAGTTAGAGTGTCGAGTTCTTAGACGGAGTAGTCTTTGAACTCTTGTCGCAACCGGAGTAGGTTGTTGGTCCTTTTTATTGTAAGGGTTTTAAGTAGTCAGAATATATCACTTAACTAATCAATAAAAGGAAGATTGGACGTTGGCCCTTAGAGCGTTGGTCGAACCAATTCAAAAAATTATTGTGTTGATCTCTCGTTAATTTTGATTCCGCTGCAATTATTTTACTTGTACTTCATTTGCGTTTCCCTTTAATAACGGTCCTGAATACTGTAAGCAACAGTCAGAACAACTGTTGTTTTTCATTTCAGCAATTTTCTTCAACAACGTGATACACTTCAAATTACTCGATTTATTTGATGTATCCACTTGTTGCTCATATTGTTAGTCAACTTACTTTAAAACAATAAAGATTAAGTTGAAATTTTTAAATAGTACCTAATTCAACCCCCTCCCCCTCCTAGGTACTTGAAATCCTAAAATCTTTAATTTGCAATGTTTGGATAAAGCGAGAAGTATTATTACCAAGAGGATAAGTTTGGTTTCAAACCCAGATTCGAACAGGAGGAGCCGTCGCAATAATCGAGATATCATTCAAAGAGGGGCCTAATAGCAAGAAAGGAGAAGTCTTCTTCGCAAACGACATGTCACCAGTGGAGATATTTCATAAGATCAGAGAAGACCATCAGCCAATCATGAGTTGAATGTTTTTAAAAGGCAGGAAATGGGAAAAATTTGTTTGATCGTTTTTATGTGAATCTGTAATGGCTAGCAAATAAAAAATGGCAACAGAAGATTGATTTTCACCATGAAAATGAATTTTGCCATGGAAAGAGAATGAAGAATAATTGATGAGAGAAATTTCATAGGATTATGAGGAAGAGAGGTATAGGGTTAGACGGCTAAGTAAAAGATAAAACTACTCGATGAATAATTTTAGGGTTAGACACTTCTTTGGATGGGAAAATAATTAATGAGAGCATGACACGTTGATAGGATGATGTGTTCTAGTTTCTGTTTTATAATTTTATATAGATTAATGAGTAAATACATTAATAGTAATATTGAGTTGAATACAGAGGACATACCCTATAGTATTTAATATGATCACTAAACTGTATAAGGATAATTGGTCAAATATTTTTATGACGAGACGTAGCAGATCGTCTTAACTCTTACTATTGCTTAAAAATTTAGAAACAACAATTAATCAATCAAAAGTTGCTATATTTTTATTTGATATGACAAGAAATTGTTCTTAGATACATTCTCCCTAATGATTTACAATCTATTACATACGGAGTACAAATCCCCAAAGATTTACTTCGCTTATATGACAATCTTGTACTTTGCATGTAATTAAACCAACTCATTAACTCTAATATAAAATAAAAAGTTTAAAAATTACTCCTTCTACTAGTTGGAAAGCCCGTGTGATGCACGGGGCTCTTATTAGAATTATCTGTAAAAATATATTTTTAAGTTAACCAAAAAGTCCAACTATGTTGAATCATTGATGAAAAAAAAATCATGGTTGGTATAGTTGATTGATGAATTATTAGTGCTTTTACCGTAAAAAAAATTGACATTCAATAGTACTTATAACATCAAGTGATTTAGTTATAATATGTACTTTGCTTTTTCATTGTCGCGGGCACAATTGGTTTTTAATTCAATAAAAAACGCTCGCTTTGTAAACATGGTGCAGCTCACCAAATTAATCCTTAATAACGGAGACAGACTTTTATGAGTCTTGTAAATTGTTTTAACCTACAACAACTACGTAAAACTGAATGATATTACGTAAAACAACAATTATCATAATTATATATAGTGTGTTCAAAGATAATGTTAGATCTCTTAAACATAATTTTACCTTGATTATATATCTACAATTAAGAGTATTTGCTTCTTATAAACTTCTCGCAACATCAAATCCAAACTGAATTCTAACAGAATTATTGGTCTCTAAGCAACAATAAAAAATACCTGTGATTCTATTGCATAGAATGCACGGGGCAACATCATTTATTAGTTTTATGACATCATTTAAAATCGTTGAGTTACCAAGTTAGTATTTTATGGCAACGCTGAAACGTTGGTTTACCTTACCATGATCTGGTAATAGAAAACTATTAAATTTTTAACAAAAAGTCAAACCATACTGAAAATGAGAGCAAACAAAATTTCGGGAGTTGATTTAGATGAGAAGTGATTAATCATCAGTTCCCCTCACAAAAACGCAACAAAAATGTTGGCATTTGGTATTGACTATATCAGTTGTATAACATTCACAGATATAATTGGGTTGTAGAGTTATTATTCTTATAATCTCACGTTTCATCGGTTTTTAACAGAAATAGCTATTTACAATTAAAACTACTTGTCCTTATAAGCGTCATACAAAATATATAATACGACACATAATTTGATAAATTTGTGAAAACTTCTTTGTAAATAATGTCCTTCGTTTGGCTTTAATACATTTGGTCTCTATCACGATGAGAACATTAATCCCTTGGATGAAGTTATTCTTGACGCTTCTACGTAAAGGTGGTCATTACTAAAAACTGGTTTCAGCACATAAATTCCAACATGATTAAGTGATTGTCCCCGACTCTTGTTTATTGTCTAGCGTAGCATAGCATCAATGTATATTGTCTCCGCTTAAGAACGAAAGGAATATTTGTGTTCGAGGAAGTCATTCCTATATGCTCGGTTTAGTACCTTTTGCCAAATTTGGAATCCGTAATTATCTTCCTTTCTATTTCGAATTTCCCAAGGCGATTGATAATAAGACAATGTCTCTTTAGATAGACCTCTTACAGAGTTGATGTTCCTCAACAACAGAACCGACATACCACACTTGGTATAATATACCATTATGAGTTATGTTAAAAAATTCATCATATATACTCCCTTCTCTTCTTAATGAACATCTTTCCCATTGCTTCTCAAGAGTCAAACGTCGTTTATAACTTTGACCAATAATATGTCAAATATCATGGTCAAACTAATGTATTGACGACTCTGCAAAAACAATACATAGGATCATTGCGAAGAGGATGGCGTACATTTAGTGTGAAATTTCTAAAAGATAATGAATTGCTCCCAAAGTCTAACGGGACTAAAATACTCTACCAAGTCTCGAATAATAGGAAAAAAAGCGACTCCTAAAAACAAGGTTGTCATACAGGCGAGGACACAGGATGAAGGTAGGCTTTATCATACTCATATTAATTAGAAAAATTATATGCCTTTAGTTGTCACAAGTAAAAAATTTCAAAACCATAGATCAACTTGTGTAGATCTTGAATTAGTTTGTTCCATATAAATGTTATATTATCGCTTACTCTATAGTTTTCAAATATTTCTCATATTTTATTTACCCATGCCTAGCTAACACCCATGGTTGACATGACTTAAAATTTAGTTTGAGTCTGAAACTTTATTTATATTCGCTGCATCCAAGACAAAAGATATATAATTGGATGGACAATTATGATAGATTTTCCTTTTGATCAAATTTATTTTTTTCTTATTGTAGAGTTAACAATTTTCTTATATGGAACGCTTATTTTGAACCAATTGTTTATTTATTCTATTTCTCATGATTATGATATATACGTACTTTGTGTTACAATGTCTAATTGCTAATATTAATTCTGAACCAATAGCTATTTATTTTATTAATCAAGTTTATAAAATTAAAAATGGAACATGAGATTTACTTTGAACAATAGGTTCAAAAGTAAGTAAACATGGGCAATAAAAAAGAAATAGAAAAAGAAATTAATTTGGTATTATGAAGGTCGAGAGATCATGAAATTAAAAATCTCATATTTAGACTCTGTTTCGAAAAAAAATAAGTTTAAATTTATCTGACCAAAATTTCATTTATCTTCTTTGTTGTAAGTATTTGGTGGATAAATTATTTACCAAAATAAGCGAAGCATGTGAGAAATAAGCTACATGTATTTTTTTTTAATACTTCAATTTATAATATTAAATATGGAGTACTTACTATGTCCTTTTATGCCATATTATATAAAAAAAAACTATCTTTCCGGTTAGTTTAAAAAACAGTTTTTATTTAATCGGTTAACTGATCGGCTCCGAAGCTTGTTTTTTAGGTTTTAGTTAATTTTTATAATGAAATATGAGATATAGTATATAAATAATGTGTATGACATTAATATACCATATAATTAGTTACATAGTGTATTTTGAGTATTTAGCACCTACTAATGCGTGAGTCTAGAACCGATCATTGATTCATCATATGAATAACACTATGAGTTGTTCCATTGTTACACAAAAGCTTTGAGTTGTTTAAACCCTCAAATTCTACTTCAGTTTTTCTCGGTTTCATTCCTCCATCTAATGATCTCCACATTCTTATAGAAAGTAAATTAGTTAAACAAATATAGTAACATATATAGATTAGTGAAATGTTTTATGTATTGATAACTTGAATGTATATGGAGGCATTTATGTTTATGATTTCTATACACACACTCCAATGATTATTTAATGATTACATTTTTGATAAAATCGTAACTTATATTTCGTGTAACTACGTAAGATTACACTACATCATCTTAACATAACACTTTAATAAAATAAATTCATCTTTTATCCGCCAGCTTCTTGAATTTTGATGCGAGAATACAAAATAAAAATGTATGAGACCGTAAGTGGGGGAAAATAAATACGATAACTTGAACTATTATTATGAATTTCTATTATCTGTTTGATAGTTTTATATTTATATTAGGATAATTTTATTAAAATATATTTGATCTACTTATATTAGGATAATTTTATTAAAATTTGTTTTAAATACTAAGAAATCTACTTTTATTAGGATAACTTTATTTATTTAATTTTTTTCGAAATCTACTCTTGTGAGGATTTCTAAAAAAGTTGGACTGTCTAATATCGCTCGAAAAGTTTCTGCTTTATATATATGTATTGATTGATTGATTCAGCCTAATTAATCGCATTTAACCCCAAATATATGATGGTGAATTTGGTCAAATACAGTGAAGTGGACCGAAAAAAAGGAAATACCGAACGTGGTCAATCACAGAGGCGAATCTAGGACTAAAAATTTGGGGTGGCGAAAATATTAAGCGGTTTTTGAGTAAAAATGGAAGTAACGAAAAAATGTGTTAAAAACATATAAAAATTCAAAAACAAATGAACAATAAACAAGCAAAATGAACAGTCGATACCAGCTTAAACTCATTTTGTAAGTCATAATTACCTTTACTTTATTTTTTTTATGTTTTTTTTTGTCAATCGAAGCGCGCACTTAGTCGCATTACAATAGAGGGGAGGGGGATTCGAACCTGGGACCTATTGTCCTCAATATCTCCGTCTTAACCACTAGAGTAAGACATCTTCGGTAAAAAGATTAACCATTATAACAAACATAATTATTAGATAAAATAGTAAACAAAGTTCATACTCCTTAGAAAAAATGCAATAAATAACTAATTAATCAAAGGTGAGGAAAAAAATAATTAAGATTATGCCTATAGCAAGTCTCGAACATTGAATCTAATGCTTGCAGTACAACATGTTTTACCGTTGAGCCTCATCAGTTTTAATGTTCAACTAATGCCTCATATTTTACATTCTTTAGCGTGAGTTTGGGGTAGCGAAACAACCTATAAATCAATTTTTTCCACTTTGGGGTAGCGGCAAAAAATGCACGGGTCGTAATAGCAGACGCTATTATTAGATACTAGTGTCCTTGTCTAATTTTCGAATACACCCTGGCCAATTATACAGATAACTACAAGTTAACAACACAATTTAAAATCTTAAGGGCATTAGCAATTATCAAACCTCTAAAGTACACAAACCTTTGTTGACAAACCTCTATTGTTGATGCCCTAATAAAAAAAAAGTTAAAAAGTTGGACTAGCTGTCTAATTTGGCTATATTATTTATTTATACAACCATTGTTTGCGCTGCAGAATAATTGTGGGAACAGCCAAACAAACTCCTTTTATTCTTCTAAAATTCTCTTAATTTCTTAGGGGAAAAAAGGGAGTTTATATATACATACTATATTGTGTTGCATATATTATACTACTAGTAACTAAGTAATGGGAAATTGTGCAAACAAACCGGCGACGGCGGAGGGAGAAGCTCCAGTACCGGTGGAGAAGGCGGCGGAGACGACGGATAGAGAAATAGTATTGGAAACCAAGGTAATTACTACTGAGGTTGATGCCAATGATACCTCCACGCCGAGATCTCTCGCTCAAATGTTGGAGGTCAATTGTTATTATTAATTACTATTCCTATTAATATCTTACGTAATATTATTACTAATCAATCAATCAATCAATATATATAACTAAAGGAGGCTTTTTTTTTCTAATTATACTATTAGCATTAGAATTAGGAGATATTATACTATTAGCATTACAATTAGGAGATAATTAATTATTTACAATTTTTATATTATAATTAGGAATATAATTTTCCTATTATAAATGAGAATTAATTAATTATTTTACAATTTTCCTATTAGAAATAGGAAATAAATTAACAATTTATTAAGGCTTTTTTTCCTAATTATACTATTAGAATTAGGAGATAATAATTATTTAAAATTTTTCATTATAATTAGGAATACGATTTTCCTACTACAAATGAGAATTAATTAATTATTTTACAATTTTATTATTAGAAACACGAAATAAATTAATTATCTACAATTTATTAATACTAAAAAAATTATTCATTAGTATCTGTTCACTTTTTATTAAATTAGAAGGAAAAAAACCTTTGATATATTTATAATATTCAATTTTATGACAACTTCCGATTAAAAAAATGAGGTATTGTGAGGCTAAAAGGCCCTAGGCCGAACTGGGTTGTGACAAATGTGCATGCATAATACGTACTACATGGAATTTACTCATGTAAAGAGTAAAGTGAACGCTGAAATATGCCCTACGTCTTTTGTTATTGCTAATGTCATATTTAGTTATACATAATACGAAGTTTATTTTTCAAATGTCATATGTATTTCTCCTACTAATTTTAAAGTTATTTCCCTCACAATACAGTTCAACTTCTATTGTTAATTTATTATTATATTATTTACATTCATTTGTCATTATATAAAAGTATATTAATCAAAATTTAAATAAAATATTCACAAATTATTGATAAGTACAAAGTTTGATATCTATTTTTCAAGGAGTATTAAAAGATAAAGAAAGTTGCTGCTAATATGCGAATCGAAATATCATATTATGACAAATGAGTAAATGTTTTGAAAAACTTTATTGTGCAATTGTTTTACAATTTAAAGTAAAAATGGTACCACGAGTAATAAAATAGATTTGAATGAGGCTTGAAGGTAAATTAGATACACTTATTATAGAAATATGTATAAGGTTAAGATTCAATTCAAGCAAAGATCAACATTAAAAAAAAGTCATGATAAACACATAAAAGAGTAAGAGTAGTCTTTCCCTAACACAGTGAAGACCGTCTCTCTCAAGTTTTTCTTCTGACAAATTTACATGCATAAAAAATTGTACTATTCAATTATATGGAGCAAACTAATTATTGTTGATGCTATAATTTTTTTTTTGTGTAAATTGAGCACAACATCACTATAATTTAGGGAGAGATACGAATTGGGGAAGGGTGAGACATATTCGTCATGCATCGTCATGCATAATACGATGTTTTAACCACCTTTAGGCAAAAAATTAAAAATAAATGAAAAAATTTAAACCTAAAAGGGGGTCACGTACTTGCCAACTCTTCTATAGTTCTCTACCGCATTAATATTTTCATGAAGTTTATGACATTTATTTCATATTAATAAAAAAAATTATTATACTGCTTCGTACAATTTGTGATTTATAACTTTTAGCTAACTTATTTGAACTTGCTTAAATTAATATATTTTAAGTGAAGAATATTAATTATAAATATGATAAAGATAAAGTTTAATCTTTAATTTTCTCAGAAATAAAAAAAAAACTCAATCCATTATTTCAATATGTCGATTCAACACTCAAAATAGCATATCTGTTATTTAAATAGTGTAAAAACTCTCAAAATGCTAAAAAAAATGTTCAATATGTCATTATCAAAGAAAACCTAAGTTTCTGCATTTTTTTGTCATTTTCAACTTGATCTTTACGAGATATAAAAATGATGAAGTTCAGAAAGTAGCGGTTAGTTTTATGTTAGTTAGATCGACTTTTCAAGAGAGAGATGAAAGCTTTACATTTTAGATCGTTTTATGCGTGAACTGAAGGGATTAAGTAGTGGGCTAAAGGTTGTTTCGAGTGGGAATGAGGATGATTGTGACGAGTTGGTTGACTAAAGTTTTTCCTTACTAGATCTAGAAAGGGGATAATAATTATGAAATAATAAAATTTGAAGAAAAAAGGACAATAAAAATAAGATGGAGGTAGTAAGATTTATTTATGCAAAATGAAATAAATAGCAAAGTTCGTGTGTATATATAAAATATTCAAACTTATTCAGTTTACAAACATAGTACCCAAACACTTTGTTTGAGTATCTGAAATGGAGGTAGGGGAGGGGACGAGAAAAAGACTAGGAAGGGAAAGGGAGAGAGATAAGAGGGAAGATTGCTTCTTAAACTTTTCTTTGTTGAAGGAGAAATAAATTGTTTTCGATAAGGGGAGACGAGGATACATATCATCTAGAGTAAAGATTGGTGTTTCATGGAGCTGAATGTGATTTATGACTTCTTAGATGTAAAACGTGGCAGAAAGGTAGTGATAGTCGTAGTGGATTGGAGGTTGTTTCAAGTAGTAAGAACTAATCACAGTGGTTGATGTTTTATTTTGCGGGTAAATTAGTGGGGTGGAGGGAGGGTGCATTTGTGAAGGGTGATGAGTTTAACTAGAACAGTGATAATAAATAATGTTATTTATCAGCAAAATATCGCTTGCATTAAAACATATAGGTAACATGAATAATAAAAAGAAACCTCAAAAAATCATACTGATAAACTTAATCTTGACCCCATCAATCCAAATTAAAGTAAAATCTTAATTCTAACAACATTGTCGAGAGCAAGGGTTAGTTTCCATTGGATTGTGGATTTTTCTAGAAGTAGGGGTTTAGTTTTTCACTTAGTTGGATAAATTTGAGATAAGTTGCGGAGATAAGGATCGATCTTTCAAGGGATGAGATTGTATTAGATCATGTGTGTGAATAGGGAATAAAAATAGAGATCTGCGTGAAAGATTTTGTTTCAAATTAGAAGATGGGGGCCAAGACTATTGCTATAGAGAGAAGGGGGGGGGGGGGGCATAAGCAGCCATAGCCATGTAATATTGTGTCGGAATTTGGTTCACATTCAAACGTACTACTATAGTTTGACCGGAAGATATAACATTCTAACTACCTCTAAATGATTTTACATAATTACAATTTGATCCAGCAAGATTAAATTATGGTTGTTTTTCGAAAGAAGGAAATTTGTTGCATCATTGAGTTGATTATACATAGTAGATATTATTATTTTCCTTGACCAATTGAAAAACAAACAGGTATTAATGAACAAATTTTAAAAACTATCAGTCCAAGTATCATATATATAAACTTCATATTGGTTTTATTTTCCTAAAAAAAAAGTATTTTATTAATCAAACACTCTTTTATTCCTATGTCAGTATTATTTTAACGGGAAATTTTTTGTTGGTCATGCGGCATACATAAATTCTTAGTCATGAACGATGTACTATATGTCTATATTCCATTTTATTATGAAATTTATCACACATTATTTTAATATCCGTGCAACGCACGGGCAAAAAAACTAGTAATCTAGTATTTTCATCTTACTTATTCCGTATTTTTTTATTTTATTTTTATGGACATATAATGATATATAGGTCTTATATGTTTGTTTTAGTAGTACCAAAAAACATATATATATGCTTGTTTTAGTTATCTTGAAGTTTTGTGCCATGATTATGCTTGATGTGCCATTAGTCCATTAACATATATACCTCGTACTGGTAGATGTTTACGTTCATGTAGCATGAGTTTGTAGATAAAGCTACACTGTGTTAACATATACTCCGTGTCTCCGTAGGTCCTAGGTTTGAATCCCGTTTTCTATATATTGTAATGTTTTTATGCCTCATCTGACACGAAAAAAATAAACCAAGCATGTAGACGTTAGAAACTTTGTAGTAAGACTAGTAACAGTAAACAGCTACGGAAAATTGTCTATTGCCGGTTTATTCTAAACTTCAATAGTTACTAGTTTTATTCCCGTGCAAAAAATGCACGGGTCGTAATAGCAGACGCTATTATTAGATACATGAATATATATAATTGAGCGTGATTAAGTGTTCAATACCGTGACAATATAAATAGTCCATATTTGGAGATTCGAATATTTGATAAATGTTCGATTTAAATATCATACAACCGTATTTTATTGGAATTATATTAAAGGTATTTGACATGTTAAACCCGTTGAAGTATGTAAAATTGTTAATTACAACATTTATGTAAATTGTGACATTTTAACTTATGTTTTAACATAAACAATTAAAATAGGAATAAAAGATAGAAATAAAAGGAACTAGTTTTCTTGCTCGTGCGTTGCACGGATATTAAAATAAGGTGTGATAAATTTCACAATAAAATGGAATATAGACATATAGTACATCGTTCATGTCTAAGATTTTATGTATGCCGCTTGACCAACAAATAATTCCCGTTAACATAATATTGACATAAGAATAAAAGAGTCTTTGATTAATAAAATACAATTTTTAGGAAAATAAAACCAATACGAAGTTTATATATATGATACTTGGACTGATAGTTTTTAAAATTTGTTCATTTACCTGTTTGTTTTTCAATTGGTCAAGGAAAACAATAATATCTATTCTGCATAATCAACTCAGTGATGCAACAAATCTCTTCTTTCGAATAAGAACCATAATTTAATCATTACTGGATCAAATTGTAAAGTAAAAACATTTAGAGGTGGTTAGAATGTTATATCTCCCGGTCAAACTATATAAGAATGTGAACTAAATTCTGACACAATACTACATGGCTGTGGATGCTTATGACGCCCCCCCCCCCCTCCCTTTCTCTATTGTAATAGTCTTGGCCCTTATCTTCTCATTTATAACAAAATCTTTCACGTAGAACCCTATTTTTCTTCCCTATCCACGCACAGTATCTAAAACAATCGCATCCCTTAAAAGATCGATCCTTGTCTCCAAAATTTATCTCAAATTTATCCAACCAAGTGAAAAACTAAACCCCTACTTCTAGAAAAATCCACCATCCAATGGAAACTAACCCTTGCTCTCGACAATGTTGTTTTTTTAGGAAAATAAAACCAATATGAAGTTTATATATATGATACTTGGGACTGAGAGTTTTTAGATCTTGTTCATTAATACCTGTTTGTTTTTCAATTGGTCAAGGAAAACAATAATATTTACTTTGCATAATCAACTCAATGATGCAACGAATCTCCTTCTTTAAATTAACAACCATAATTTAATCATTGTTGGGTCAAATAGTAGTTACGTAAAAACATTTACAGATAGTTAAATGTTATATCTCCCTGTCAAACTATAGACGTATCTTTGAAAGTGAACCAAATTCAAATGCAATACTACATGGCTGGGGCTGCTTATTGCACCCCCTATAACAATAGTATTGCCCCCCATCTTCTCATTTGAAACAAAATCCTTCACCCATACCCCTATTTGTCTTCCCTATTCACCATTGTTGTTAAAATCGCGATCCGGATCGTAGGATCGTACGATCCTACGATCCAAAAAATGGAAAACGATTCAAATCGTCGTAGGATCGTTTTGGTGGTAGGATCGGTATAGGATCGGTCAGGATCGGGTAGGATCGGATAGGATCGTACAGAATCGTGTAGGATCGATGGTAGGATCGTTCAGGATCGTAAAATGCTTATTTGTGCAACAAATTTGTGAGTTGGTTGTTCTTCTATACTTATAACTCTAAATTAAAGGTATATGTAATATATTGATATGATTATTAAGACTTTCTTGTCATTAAATAAACTTTTTAACATTATACATCACAAATTATACCAAATAGTTTACATAAACTTGTTTATTCAAGCTATTTGTAGGATCTTACGATCCTACGATTCGATCCTGCGATCCGATCCTACCACCCCTCTTCGATCCAAAGTAGGATCTCGATCCTGACAACATTGCTATTCACACACATGATCTAAAACAATCTCATCCCTTTAAAGATCGATCCTTGTCTTCGAAACTTCTCTCAAATTTATCCAACCAAGTGAAAAACTAAACCCCTACTTCTAGAAAAATCCACAATCCAATGGAAACTAACCCTTGCTCTCGATAATGTTGTTAGAATTAAGATTTTACTTTAATTTGGATTGATGGAGTCAAGATTAAATTTATCAGTATGATCTTTTGAGGTTTCTTGTTATTATTCATGTTACCTATTTATTATCAACCTCATTCCCACTCGAAACAACATTTAGCCCACTACTTAATCCCTTCGGTTCACACATAAAACGGTCTAAAATGCAAAGTTTTCATCTCTCTCTTGAAAAGTCCGTCTAATTAACAGGAAACTAACTGCTACTTTCTGAACTTTCTCATTTTACATCCGGTAAAGATTAAGTTGAACATGATAAAAAAAAAAAGCAGAAACTTAGGTTTTGTTTGATAACGACAGATTGAACATTTTTTTTTAACATTTTGAGAGTTTTTACACTATTTAAATAATAAATGGGCTATTTTGACCCTTTTATGTGTTTTTCATGACTTTTTTTTAATGTTGATCATTGCGTGAATTGAATTTTAACCTTATACATATTTATATAATAAGTGTATCTAATTTACCTTCAAGCCTTATTCAAATCTATTTTATTACTCGTGGTACCATTTTTACTTTAAATTGTAAAACAATCGCACAATAAAGTTTTTCAAAACATTTACTCATTTGTCATAATATGATATTTCGATTCGCAAATTAGCAGCAACTTTCTTTATCTTTTACTACTCCTTGAAAAATAGATATCAAACTTTGTACTTATCAATAATTTGTGAATATCTTATTTAAATTTTGATTAAGATACTTTTATATAATGACAAATGAATGTAAATAATATAATAATAAATTATCAATAGAAGTTGAAGTGTATTGTGAGGGAAATAACTTTAAAATTAGTAGGAGACATACATATGACATTTGAAAAATAAACTTCGTATTATTATAATTAAATATGATATTAGCAATAACAAAAGACGTAGAGGCATATTTCAGCGTTTATTTTACTCTTTACATGAGTAAATTCCATGTAGTACATATTATGTATGCACATTTGTCATAATCCAGTTCGGCCTAGGGCCTTTTAGCCTCATAATACCTCATTTTTTAATCGGAAGTTGTTATAAAATTGGATATTATAAATATATCAAAAGTTTTTTCCCCTTCTAATTTAATAAAAAGTGACCAAATACTAATGAATAATTTTTTAATATTAATAAAATGTAGATAATTAATTTATTTCATGTTTCTACTAATTAATTGTAAAATAATTAATTAATTCTCATTTCTAATGGAAAATCATATTCCTAATTATAATAGAAATATTTTAAATAACTATTATCTCCTAATTCTAATAGTATAATTAGGAAAAAAACCTTAATAAATTATTAATTTATTTCCTATTTCTAATAGGAAAATTGTAAAATAATTAATTAATTCTCATTTCTAATAGGAAAATTATATTCCTAATTATAATAGAAAAATTGTAAATAATTAATTTTCTCCTAATTCTAATGCTAATAGTATAATTAGAAAAAAAGCCTCCTTTAGTTATATACTAGATTTAATGCCCGTGCGGTGCACGGGCCTGTTGTTTGGTGCTCTTGTATGAATGAAAAAATTTGATCCGAGCAAATACTCTCATGAAACTTGCGTATAAGTAGCAGATTATCTTGTATTATCGGAATTAGACGGAGTAATACAGGTGTGATAGATGGTCATTAATTCGTTAAATTGCCTCATTCTTTTATAATTGATATTTAACAGTTTCACAAGAAATCCCATTTGACCAACTTAATGAAAAACTTTTGTATAAATATTGTTAATCAATTAGCTAAAGTTCAATGATTTTTCTATTAATAAATGTACCTTGTACTATGGAAGTGCCAATAGTCGTAAAACAAATTAAAACTCATTACATCCACTTAATTTTACACCTTTTTTTTTGTTTTCTTTTGATGAGTACCCTTTTCTTTTGGACGTGTAATACCCAGCAGGCTATCCCACTCAACTCACCTCCGTCTTCAACCTGCCGAATTACGCATCCCCACCCATCAACCCCAATACAACACCGAAATCGCAGATTAATCTCCGTCAATCTCCTCCCCAAACTATGATCTATTTACATCCTACCTCCCACTTTCAGTAGCCTATTATTGAATCCTCATCCTCCATTTTTTCCTTTCCGATTTTGATTACTCCAACATCTATCTGCTATGTAAGTTTGTTTGCATCTGTACGATTGTTTGAATCTATCTTTTAATTTGATATAACTGTTGTATTTAACTCTCGATTCGACTTGCAAAACCCCAAATTAGGAATTTTAAATTCTTCGGGGTTGCTGTATAGGGTTTCATCAATCGGGTTTGCTGTATAGGGGTTTGTATTTGCTGCCGGTGCTCCGTTGTTCAACAACAACGTCATAAGAATTGGCGATTTGATGAAGCCGATGTTACCTACCCTCGTTCCTGACTTGCTGGTTTCGTATCTTCCCTTATAGGCTCGTCCAACTCAGTTATGTCCCCCTTCATTAACTTCCAATTCTACTTTTTCTTCTTGTTTGGGTCTATTGTTCTTCTATGTGTAATCTTAATGAGCTGGCTTATGGTTGTATGTTCCGGTTTATCATGTTCGACTCTTGCATTAGAACTCTACTTTGATGACGTAAATTAAGTAAGCTAAAGCCACATAGTTGGCTTCTTCAGCTGCATGATCAAGACGGCATAATAGAAGTTGTTAAGAACCTGTGTGGATGATGTATGAACTATGAAATTAAAGCTGCTTGTTCGATTTTGACGGAAAATCTATGATATTAGTCGTTAGTTACTTGCAATTGATTCTCTGTGTCGTGGAAAACTACTTGTTTTTCTATAATTTTTCCACTTGTTTTTCTATAATTAGGGGTATTGTGATGATTGCACAACTTAAACATCATTTGAGGTACTTTAAAATTGTGCATAAAAGAAAAAATCTGATGCTTGCTCTACAATTTGGGTATCACTTTGACATAAGTATTAGTTTTTTCTCTCTAAATTTTTTTTTATATGTGCCTTCTCTTTATTCTCAGTTTGTCTCACCAGTGCATATTACTGAAAATGTTTGTTCCACGGTATTCAATCTCTCTTTTTCGCAAATCACGATAACGTACTCTAAAGTTATGGTCTGTACTGTTTTTTTGTTTTTTCTTGTTTGGGTCATAGTATGCATATCTGTGTAATAGAGATAATATTGTGTTCTATGTATGTTCTCAAAATTAGAGCTTTTATGTTTGCTTAACTTGTACATCCTTTCTATAAGATTACACGTAGATTGATTTTTTGCCCAAATAATCTTATTACTGCAATTGCTTGTATAAATATTTTACTAAATGTCGGACTTACGGTTTTAAATATTATAGGTAAATAATGGAAAGATTATTGTCTAAAAAATGTACTTCAGTAGTGTGCAGACTTTATATGCTTGAAGCTGTAACATGACTTCGGTATCCAGAAGTCTATACAACTGTCCAAAAAACAATAAACCTGCATAGAATGGACCCTTCAGGATAGTGAGTGTAGATTGTTAAATACTTCTTTATAGACGATGTTCCTCGTGTGTCCTTTGTACTCTTGTGTTGAATCGTTGGTGAAGAATTTTAGACCTTCTGGGGAGGTCGTCCTAGAGGCTGCTACATATAATTGTCCATGACTAAATACGGGCCTTGGCAAATAAATTCCTACATGCTTTAGGGTCTGTCCTTGACTTTTGTTAATAGGTGTACAAATAAACTGGTTATACATCACTGTTTACTGTACCTTGAGGTTTCTACGGTTAATCGTGGTTGTTGAGGAGCTTGACCCTTCATTATCGGATGAGATATATTCAAGTTGCCGTTTGCGGGTAGGTGTCTGGGAAGTTTTTTCCATCTTTGATTCCTCAAATGAGTTGCTGTCTAATACTTTCATGACGGCAAATGTCTGTTTGTTATTCTTTCTATTCTGATGATTGAATTTATCAATCTTTACTTTGAACGTAAATCTTTTTCCTTCAAAAGTATTTCGAGGTAAGCTTGGGATGAAATCATAGTCCTCAGATGAGGGATCCTGTACAACACAATAATTTTCAGGAGTTGATTATATAACAAACCGGTTTTCTTGATGAGAGGAACGTATAAAGTAGTGAAAATGATGTACCTGTTCTGGATGGGAGTCAAATAATGTGTTTGCATCTTGACCAACCATCCTTTTAGCCTCGGCATTGAACATGGTAAGAATAGTTGAACCAGTTGCATCTTCGACTAATAACTCCAGTCGATAACTACACGATTTAAGTGAATTAGTTTGAGATATAGAGCTGTACTATGGATGGAATATAAGCATACTTACACTGTCAATGGACCTTCTACAGATTTATTGCAGTACTCGCAGAAGAACCCTTTATTCACTATCTTAGGCTTCCTATTGCAATCAGGACATGAAGGATTGTACCAAGGTAATTCTCCCATAACTTCCTTTACTGTGGCCCGACAGTAACAAATTTCATTCTGCGTGTATAATCTTTGTTTATTTTTCTTGCCGTAAATCAAGATAATTAGGGAGGACAATACACTTAACTGATAGAGTACCTTTTCATATGGTAACTTGCAATGATTGATAATTGTTGAGATCTTTGTTCAGGATGTTGCTGCTTTGACTTAAAACACTGATCACAAATATTTCTTCCTTTTTCTCACTATAAAGGAAAACAAATACATAACAAAGGTCAAAGTATGCTAACTATAAAATCAGCAACATTGTATGTGTTATTGGTGGTTACCTTAATAGGCTTTTCAGTTCATTGACTTCTGGAAAGTCAAGATTAACATAAACCTTGCTTGATGAGGAAGTGTCAAGCTTCATAGATGCTGTGAGTATATTTATTGTGCATTGAATAAGAATGAGATAAGCAAACTATCTTTAAAAATCAAGAGAGTAATACCGATAAGATGGCAAAGAGAAGTGCTTACCGATATTGTAGCCTTTAACTAAAGTAGAAGTCACGACTGTAATAATGTTACACTGACCATGGTGTTCTTTCATTTGTTCGTTGTAGTCAACGCTAAATTGTCTCCATAACTTAAGCTTGATAATTTTCTCACTGCATAAATCATTATAGTAGAGTTAATTGATTTGTAATAAAGAATTTAATTCAATGCTAAGAATGAGATTGTTTGATACCTCTTGTCTCGGATTTCGATAGCGGTTGAATCCTTATCCACAGATTCGTTCACCAAAACGCCGTATACATCTTTTTAAAGAGAATAGTTTATATTAATAATATAGAGACACAAAGAAAGTACTTGATTTCTGAAAGTATGCTAGGGAATACCTTTGTCTTGGGATTGAGCAACTTTCGGATGTAATCTTTTTAATGTAAGTGCTAAACTGAAACTTTAACATAATCTTGCTATCACTAACAACACGATACGGTGATTTGTTCGGTTCAATAGCAAAGTGGTTCATCACATAAACGTCGCCCTCAGTGAGAATTGCCGTATATGGTTGCATGCACGTAACCGCCCTGTGGAAGTAAACATTAACGATTTAAGTAGTGGTTCTGGTGAAGTTAGTATAGCAATAATATATCATGAATTAATATTACGTAAAGAGTGTATTCAGCATACCTCTTCGTCTATAAGAACCATGTCTATGCAGATTAGCTGGCCAGCGACATAAGGATTAGTTACTTCCCAAAGTCGAGATACACGGGCTTTGATTTTTCCGCTTGTCTTACGTTCGTTCAGTTCGTTGATAGTTGAGTAAGAACTGAAACAGAGAAAAGAAAAGAAATTAATGTCAATGACTTAATATCGATGTAATGATGAGTATTAGAAAAGCGAGATAAACCTGGATTTGGATGGTGCCATTGTTGTAGGTAGTTCAGATGGGATAGTTGATGTGTGGAATTTGAAATACAAAAGGAGCTGTATATATAGTGTGTATAATTGTCCTAACATGAAACTAATTTTATGTTATACAGGAAACTGTTTGGAATTGGGAATAAGCTCAAAAGTGAAGGTTTTATGATAGGAAGAGAATTGCAATGGCTGTACGGACAGCTTTTCGACTATACGGATAAACTTTTTTATTTGATTTTTCCCAATTAAGATTTATTTTGAATAATTTAGTTGGCTGTACGGATAGCTTTTTGACTATACGGATAAACTTTTTCTCAGTTTTATGATAGGAATAGGATTGCAATGGCTGTAGGGTTTATTTTTTTTAATGTCTTGTGAAGGGAATAGAAGTGCAATGGTGTACGGAAGAGTTTGGTACTACAATTTGATTGGATATAGTTGGTGTCATTGCACTGTACGTTTAGGTGTTTGTAATATTTTTTATTTTTTTCCCAATTAAGATATAAATTGAATAATTTAATAACCTTAGGTGATTGATGTACAGTACGGTTGGTTGTCTATAGAGATTTTTTTTTTGTTTTTTTTTTCCAATTGATTTAATTAGATAGATTTATTAACTTTAGGTGTTTCAATAATGTTGGAGACTCTAGAATTGCTCGAAAAAAGCTTCCTTTAATAATATAGATAGATATTGATATTGATTTGCATGAGGAGAAAAGGTAATTAAATAGTATAGGAGACATGGCGGTGCCTACATGTAAAAACTTACCAGCCAATCAAAAGCCAAGAAAGAACTTGACTTTTATACTATGTAGATTCATGATTAGGGTAAAACTTTTGACGCGCTTAAGCAATGACTTTATGGTGTGGTCATTAACAAAATTTAATGATAGGTAGTGACTAGTGCCATTGATTAGGAGAATTTCCGTTTAATGTCAAAATTTTATCAATCGTTTTCTTTTTCTTTATCTTTTTGTTTGCTTAGCCAGCTTTCTAATTAAATGGTCATTCTAGTAGTGGCGAAGGCAGGATTTGAACTTACGGGATGCGGAAAAATTTCAAGGGGAGCGAATGGGTAATTTTATAAGGTATACCCGAAAATAAGCCATTATTAATATTAGGATGTTAAATAATCAATTACCATAATAACGTTTTTGTTAAGAAGGTTTCCTCCTGTGTTATCAGAGTCTCTATGTTGGCCCCGAAGTTTTAAGTTCAAATTAGTCATCCATCTTATTCTCACAAAATTTATCTGTGAAGGGTGGATTAAGGTAGAATCTCTCTAGAAGAAATTTCTTCTTCTTTTTTTTTAGTTGACATTTTCAGCCATTTTATAATTATAAGTTATGACTTTGAGCATAGCAATACCTGATAATATCTGGAGAAATAACGAATGCACATTTTGAATGTAACAAGGAATCTTCCCAAAATCCATGGAATATCACAAAACACATAACTACATACGTGTCATTGATCAAAATTAACAACTGATAATTAGAGGTTGCAATCGGATCAGTCGGGTTGGGTTTGGGTCGGGTCAAGCCGGGTCAGGTCATATCGGGTTCGGGTTAAATCGGGTCGGGTCGGAGTCGGGTCATTATCGGGTCCGGTTACTTTATCACATTACTTCAATTTTTGACCATTAAAACTTTTTTAAGCATTATTTGGTTTAATTACTTCATTATTAAGTCAAACATAACAATCTAATTATAAAATCACTTTCATTTTGATCAATATTAAGCTTAATAATTGTCGGTTTTTCAATTTAATCGGGTCAATATCGGGTCGGGTTCAGGTCACTGATCATCAGGTCAAGTCGGGTTACGTGTCGTCATCGAGTCGGGTTGGGTCGGTTTCGGGTCACTGGTCATCAAGTCATGTCGGGTTACGGGTCATAATCGGGTCGGGTAAGTTTCGGTTTCGGGTCGCAATATTCTCGGGTCGGTTCGGGTCGGGTTTGCTCGGGTTCGGATCGGGACACTCGGGTCGGGTCAGACTTGCCAGCTCTACTGATAATGGTGGCCCAATTTCTCGGCCCATGTTCGTCCTACTATGTGTTAGTATGTTATGTGGTCAGTTTGTCATCTTCCTCATCTATTTGATGTGCTCTATAGCTCTGTTGTCTATGTCATGCCTAGCTATTATTTCTTCATTCTCCATAATAAGTTTTGTGTTACTGAAACATGATGACCCTGTTTAATAAATAAGCGGATTAATTTCAGCATAAGTAGATTGTAAGGACAAATTATAAATGACAGATTTTAGCAGAATGTTTGACTAACATATTATAATTAGTAGAATTAATTTAAGTGTTTGGTAACTGACAGATTACGATTAGTAGATTGTTAGTTTTCTTTGTAAAATGTAGTAAAATTTCCTAGTTTAGAATATGTTAACCAATATGCTGGGGTAAGCAACATATTGTAAAACAACATATTGACCCTAAATACGCTGTTTACCAAACATTAAAATTAGAATATTGACTGGTTAAACATGCTAACACCTTTGAGGGGGCGTTTGGTTAGAGAAAGGGAAAGGGAAAGGAAATTAGAAAGGGTAAGAGGAGGAAAGGTAAGGGATTACCTAAAACGTAACTAGTTGTTTGGTTACATCAAGAAAATGAAGTGTGATGGATTGTGGTTTGTTTTGGTGTGCGGGTGGTGGTTTAGGTGGGGTGGTTGTGGTAGTGGTAGTAATGGCGCCGTGGTGGTGGTGGTGGTGGCGGCAGTGGGGTGGCTGTGGTGGTGGCGTCATGGTGGTGGTTTATGTGGGGTGGTGGTGGTTTAGGTGGGTAATTGTGGTGGTGATGGACTGATGGTAGCGGTGGCGCCGTGGTGGTGGTGGTGGTGCCAGTGGGGGTGGCTGTGGTGGTTGTGGCGGTGGTGTTGTGGTGGTGATTTATGTTGGGTGGCTGTGGTGGTGGTGGCGATGGCGTCTTGCGGTGACGGGTGTGGTGGGAGTCGCAAGTGTGGTGGTAGGTAAATAAGGTGGTTGAAGGGTAACAAGAGTAATGAAATCTCATACCTTGGGGAGGTGGGGGTAAGGAATTAGATGGATTGAGGGGTAAGGAAGAGAATTTCAGTCTCTTTGTTTGTGTCAAACAAACACCAACAAAGAAAATCAATAACTTTGTTTCCCATTCCCTTTCTTATAGACCTCCAACCAAACGCCCCCTAAATATGTTAAAAATTGGTCAATATGCCGTTTACCAAACACCCGCGATACATATGTTGTGTCGATACGATCGTCTCCTCAGCATATTATAGCTGTAAAGTCGAAAAATTTGGAATAAATTTCGAGTATTTTAGTAAGTACTCATTTGCCTTTTCAATATCTTTTCTAATATTTTTATCATATCATATTATATATTAATCCTCTAAGTCATTGTTGACATGGCATCACATAATTTCACCAAATATGACATGACATTTTATGGGTAAATAAGAGCACCGTAAATCAAAAAAATGATATACTGCTAATATTTTATCCTAATTTAATGACATTGATTGTGTATAATAATTACGTTGTATAATGTAACACCCCAACTATCCGGCCAAGATAATTAAAGCGTTTCCATCTCGTTTTTCGATGTAGGGTTTCAAAACTCGTGACATCTATACTCTTCTAGCCAATTAGACTCTTCTCATGACTCATCAAGCTAGTCCTGCATCCGGGTGCTATCCAAACAACCTGTACTTAACCCGTTCCCCCATATGACCAAAGGATAGCATATGGATCGACACAGGCCACCCCAAAAGAGATAGGTGACAATTACACAAGACACAAAAAATGTCAGCTTCAATAAATAAATAAAGTGTGACTCGACTCGAGTGTGTGAACATATAACATGACTATGATATGAATGAACCACCATCAACAACCATCACTATGGTACCGGGACACGCCCAGACATACCGACAACCACATTGGTACCGGGACACACCCAGACATACCGATAACCACAAATAGGTACTGGGACACGGCCTGACGTACCGGGTCCAGAAGCCAACCGGATCCCCTGCCAGAAGTCATGTCTCAACCACACGAGTCCCTCCGTGACTTAAGCCATTAATGTGCACATCCCTCTTGGAGTGGGAAGCTCCAAGAGGCGACATAAGCGTAAGACGGTCTCCCAACCGTCTTTCATCTCCAAAACAAGTAACCAATCAAACCACCATGTCATTGAAACTGAGTAGGCTAAACCTACCTCACAGCAAATCCGTATAAGCAATCCGTCACACAAGTTAGGAACGTCTCATAAAACTGTCTCACAAAACCCGTTTCCTAAAATACGATAATAATACAAATACATATAAATATATCAATCTAATACGTATATCAATACGTATAAATATACTACTCTAATACGTATACAAATACGTATAAACTAAATAAACCCGTCTTATACAATTACCCAAAACCCGACTCACTACACTCGGTCAAACCCGCTACCCACCACCTACTGTCGCCACTGTGGCCACCACCACCAACCACGGTGGACCATGGCCGACAGCCACCACGACCCTCAAACAACAACAACAATACGACGATCACAACAACAACAACCACACGACAACCCATCCACCATGGCCACCACCGCCCATGGTCAGCCATGCTAACCACCCCACCATGTCCCCCCCAATCTAGTCGACACCAGCCCCTCCGACAACCACCAGCAACACCAACGAGACTACCAACAATGAAGAGAACAACACAACAACGACACCATCACGACACCCCTCATTTCTTCCCCTGAAACCGCCATTCCAGCCACCATATCCACCAATCAGAAACTTTGATAGTTGAAAATCTTAACCAAAGAAAAATGTGAGAGTTTAGTACTTAACTTATCGTTAACTCATCAAAGCCCACCAATTTTGAGCAATCTCAATGTCTAAGAGTTTCTGGCACTTAAACCTGCAATGTAAATTAATTGAACATGTCTAAGGTTGAGAAAATCACACTAATACCAAAATGGTGTACATTTCACAGGACGAGTATTAAACTATCAATATAAATCAAAAACAAAATTTAACTGTCACCTTACTTAACATCAAAGATAACTCGATCAATTTCGGAGTAAATCGCTTGTGGTCGATGCTACATAAAATCCTTTAATATCATTAATAGTGATATTAATATAAAATGATAAGTTTGGCTAGATAGTTTAAAAATTAGTTGACAATCTATAAAAAGAGTAACAATAAAACATAGTACCATTATGCTTATGGCTACGATTAAAAAACACATATACTCCGTCTCTCTTTGTAACTGGACCCACGAGTAAGCAGAGCCTCAGGTGTAGATTCCTTAGATCTTTAGCCACACTGACATAAAAAAGTAGATAAAAGGCCTTTCAAGTCTCAACGACACTTGATCAACGATTACACACAACAATGTTACAGAAACATTTACAATAGTGAACCCTAAATAAGGCCATCTAAGAGAAAAAGAAGAGTAAAAAACTTACAGTTATACAAACCACTGTTGCCCTTGTTACTAATGTCACTCTGTCCAGTTTTAAGGTTAGATTGGTTGTTAAATATATACATGCCTCTATGTGACACAAGGGGATTAGCTGTAAACACCAAGGCAGCCTAGCACATAACAAAATCAAGGAAAAGCAATGGTTAAACATTCAATAAATTAAGGATCCATATTACATCCTTAGAACTAGCACATAGAAAAATCAAGCAAAAGCAATGGTTAAACATTCTGGAAATTCTGTTCAAACACTTCACAAGAAACATGTTAACACTTAAGTTGGTTAATCGAGGAACATTAAGGTCCTAGCAAGTACAAGATGAATACAGTGTCAATAAAAGAAAGCTAGCAGAAAATATCAACCTATTTGTATATCCAAAGATGCACTATCATGATGCTTCATCTACCCCTTTCAATGTTTGGTGGTTTGAAAAAAATGGTACGCTACAGCTTTAAACTATGATCATGAACTTACATCACCCTCAATGTATAGCTGAAGCCGAAGCCTGAAGACGATCTTTTAAATTTCATATGAGCTAGTTCGACCTCTCTTGTGACATCATCTTCAAATCAATATTTACTATGTTAGCTCATAATGGCTGAACAATTTTAGGCGGGGAAAAACAATCGCTTTAAAAAAAAACCCTTAGTCCTACTTAGCTCGCTGAATACCACCTTAGCAGGCAGTGTCCCAGTCTCTTCAAATGAAGGCTTTATATGGAAGATAATGTAGCTGGACTACATTATCTGCCCAAATATGCATGTCGAAGAAAGAAGGGGGATTAGGGATTAAGAACCTGTCTAGCTGGAATATGAATAGGAACCAAGGGCCTAAAATGAGGAGTAAATTCATAACTATGGTCCTTACTCTCTCAAATGAATGAGTTAGTGGGTAATTGGCTTAGTTAAAAAATGAATTAATATATCAACTAACAAACCAAGGTCACGAAGACGATCAATAAGGTCAAGGTATTTGCTAATGTAATTCAGGGTATACAGTAGAATTTCATAAGGTTGTTGATACGATCTAAATTAAGACGGAAATTAAAAAGATAAAAATGCAGCTGTTCGATTACGAGAATCGATAGGCTACCCCAATAATAGAATTCTGGTGAATTAATCACCTAGATTCCATTATAACAAATAAGATAAATCTCACAAGTTCATTCATAAAATTCATTGATTAATTATTACAAGGTAACTAATGCCTTAATATAGGCTACTAATGACTTGGGAAATAAGAAACAAAAAGGGTAAATGACTAAGCTACCCTTAGTCCCATTTTGATGTATATCAATACCCGCCCCTTGAAACGATCCTTGTCCTCAAGGATCTAAGACAAATGACAGTTGAAACAAGGCATAACATGAGGCATTCAAGGCTGTAATTTTGTCATCATGGCATCATTACAAACCTCCGCAATGCAATGACCCTCCTGGATCAAAGATATAGGCCTGATGGTTCTCATATCTCTTGGCCTTCGGTTTCTTGACGTCACGCTGATATGTTCGAGATCTGTCCATCATCCACGGTCCAATATCGTAACCCCCTGGGTAAAAAATAAAGGAGGTAGTGACACCCAACCTTGTACAAACTTCCCCTTTCCTCAAAAAGTCAATAAGGGTCATTCTTTTGATATCCACTGATCTCCTACCAGGCAAGATGCCTTCATATACTGCGTCAAGATCATTAAAATGCACCTTCCACCATGAATAGATAGTAGAGCATGAACTAGGACGATCCTTATTCATTAATAAATACTCCAAAATGAAGTTCCAATCTTGCTGCACATAAAAATGCATTGACAACCTTAAGTCACCATTTGAAGGCATAAAAAATACGCGCTTGGCAGAGAAATTCAATCTCAAACCAATACCACCAACTAAAGCAATTGTGGTACATCCTGACACATCGCCATTTCCACCAGGATCAAATATGAAGATGGTCTCGCTGGGACTTTTTAAGCAATATCTTAACAGCAGAACAAAGTAATTCCCATAGTTGCTTGGAGAGTCAATTATTAAAGAAAGGGGAAGATAAAGCTCTGTCACATATTTAAGAGAGACATGTTTAAGAGCTTTGGATATCTTCTCCACGTGAACAATGAAAGAACCATTATGCAACCACAGGCTTATACTCCCTTCACTACTTTGAACAATTGCATTTTCATAGACGGAAAACATAAGATTCATCCAGCTCTTATATATACCAAATAAGTCTGTCTTGGAGGAAACACTCATAAAACTCATTGCTCCTAGCAAGTCGGTATTTTCGCCAGGGTCAAAATTCCAAACAGTAGTGCACTCCTTACTTGTAGCAACTCTAAGAAAGCTGACGAAGGCCACAACCCAAAATTTATCATAAGGTCCACCCAGGTCAAATATGAAAGAGGTAAATGTCATAGTCATAAGAATGGTGCGAGTAATTATGAGATGGTTCCTGGCGTATATCAAACTAGACGTTCTCCACCATAGAGCTAAGCTCGTGTCATTTCCTACATCCTTAAAATCATTGTTGTCCTCAAGGGTGAGGGTAAGAACTAGTTGGGACTTACAACTAAGTAAGAGCAACTTCTTAATGAACAAACCATTTAAGAGCTCCATCAACAATTGACCTACATGTAACGCAGAACTACCTGGATCAAAAACAAAGGTAAGGAGCACGGCACTCTTATTTGCCAATTCCCAAGTATACTACTCATTATGATTCTCCTCACCCCTAAAATTACCCTTGTCCTGAAGGGTGAGGATGGAAAGATGCATTTCTTCGGTTTCCCCAGCACAAAAATACATACCCTTAACCTCAGACTGGCAGAGAGGAAAAATGGTATGCGTCTTGAGCATATGCTTGTGCCATTGTATGGTAAGCTTCACATAGCAGCCAACTTTAATAGGAGAAACAGTGAACACATTAAAATTAAGAGCTAAATCAAAAATCAGTGTTACCGTTGTAGGATAAAAGGGTGTCACAAATGACATCTTAGCTTTGATAGTAACAACTCCAACATCACGGATATAATTTATAGTAGATGACCAAATTGAATTTTCAAGACCTTCCCTCCAAGTTAAGGTGACATATAACTTACCCCAGCTATGAACTTCTTTATAGTTAACATTTGCATTCCATTCATTTATCATTTCAAAAAGCTTAGCATGAGCACTTATATCATCTCTGTTTATGTGCATGAGCAAAACACCAGGATCGAAAACAAACCAATAGCGACAATCTGGTTCAGATATCATATTCCATACCAAATCATTGAAATAAGAGGCATCCAATGCATCCAGTGGTGCAAATAGTTGTTGTTTGTGAGTAAAATGGTCATCCTAGATTGGAGTAGTTTTATTGTTGATCACAGCAGGTTGACATATGATTCGGTCCGCATTAGCTTGTTCGGTTGGTTCGGGCATTGCATCGAACAGTTGGTGCGCGTCTGCCATTTCTTCATTTTCTTGTGTAGTTTTTGCCACTTGAGCCATCTCTAAAATGAAGATTGGAACTGGCAATTTGTCGAACATGTTGTGTGCACTCGACAACTCATTAGGTGCATTGAAGTTCAAAGTCGGCAGAGCTTCATTTTCTGCAAGTTTGACGCAAGGCATGGCTGAGCTTCCAGCAATTAGGTGATTCTGAGTATTGTCGCCATTGTTTCTCAGCATTGGGACTTGATTTACGTGAGAAATTGGTTCAAGAAATTTGTCGAACACCTGGTGGGCACAAGATATTGTCGCTTCTTTTGACAAAATAGACGGGTTCGTTTCATGCACCATTTGAGCTTGATTTAGGCTTGTATTTGGTTCTGGAATTTCATCAAACGTTTGATGCGCACCGAGTGATTTATTGCTGGCATTCGGAAAACTTGCAATTGGAGACGCTGTCACCTCACTGTTGGCAGTAGCGGTAGGGAAGCGACTACTTGATACTTTGATTGAGTCACCAGGAACATACTTAGGAGTGAACCATGGTAACTTACTAATATCGATTTCCCCTTGAGCATACTTTCTTAAGGCGAGCTCTTCGATAGCCACTGCCAATTTGTGGATTTCCACCTTGAGAGAAGCAACGTCGCCGGAAAGAGCCATAAATGTCGACCAGAAGATTATTATTATTATTTTTTTTTTTTGTGATGAATATGACACAGGCGGGAGGAAAGTTGGCTCTGATAACCAAATGATACGATCTAAATTAAGACGGAAATTAAAAAGATAAAAATGCAGCTGTTCGATTACGAGAATCGATAGGCTACCCCAATAATAGAATTGTGGTGAATTAATCACCTAGATTCCATTATAACAAATGAGATAAATCTCACAAGTTCATTCATAAAATTCATTGATTAATTATTACAAGGTAACTAATGCCTTAATATAGGCTACTAATGACTTGGGAAATAAGAAACAAAAAGGGTAAATGACTAAGCTACCCTTAGTCCCATTTTGATGTATATCAGTTGTGGTAAATTGGTAAAACTCAGACAATCTAAAAATCCCCAAATCAACAGGAACCCTAATTTTGTAAACTGATAAATTTGACATCAAAAATAGAAACCTAAACAATAGAACAATCAAATTAAGCAAAAGCTATGGGCAAAATATACCTCGTACAATTCGAACTAAATTAACTGGCGTCTTTAGACAAATACATGATGCCTCGCCTACTATGCAGGTACAGATCACTTCATCCATAGTAGCAAAAACGACATCAAAGTAATATAAATTTAACAAGCCATGAGAAAAAAATCACTGCTTACATGAGTAACCTTGTATTACCAAAGTAACAACAACGACCAGGTCCACCACAATTACGATACGACATTGACCTACTATTCAATCAAAAGCTTAACAGAAATGGAGCAATGATTTGTTATTAGAACACTCAATTAGTAACTCAAATTAACATTGAAAAAAGAAAACCCTAAATTTCAGCAACAAATACCATAATTTTACTTTAACTATTACCTCTATTGAAACCTTAACTAATTGAACAAATTAATTAAGAAATCAAACTAATTCAGCAACAATTGAAATAGAATAATTAAAGGAGTAGGGAGAACCTGAAGGAGAGACGCCGGTGTTTGTGGTGACGCGATGGCGACACATGGCAGTGGTGGTCGCTGTAAAAAAAGACCGAATGAAAGAAGGAGAAGGGAAGGGAGAAAAAGGAGAAGAGAAAGAAGAAGAAAAGGAGAAGAGAAAGCAACGACGACTGAGTGTGAGGGGGAAGAAAGGACTGTTGCTTTAGATTTTTGGGATGAGAAAGTCATGGGTACTGGGTAGTGAGTGTATAGGAGTTGTTTTTTTTTCTTTAATTAATATCATTTGCATCAGTTTTAGGTACAATTGATGCAAAAACGAAATATCAAATAAGTCGGTTTAGTAATATAACTGATGTATTTGATCAAATACATCGGTTTTGCTGAGAACCGACGCATTATATACGTCAGTTTCTTTCAAAAACCGACGCATTAAGCTTACCTATTGGGCGAAATTGCATTCCCGCCAAAAGTGAGTACTTTTTGCGTTAGTTTTTGTAGAAACGACGTAAACCGAGTGACGCAATAGGTGTCTTTTCTACTATTGTAAATACTATCGAAATGAATTAGAGCTGCTCTTCGGAGGTTTATTTGGTCTATGTGCGGGTGTGGCCAGATTCATCAGTTAAACGTTCTGGGTCCCGAGTGTCGTTCGATGTACAGTTAATGCACCGAGAGGTCCGGCCAGGTCTTAGGCATATAGGCAGTGGTGATACACTTTATATAGTACCGTGGAGTATCAGTTAAATATTTCACAACCGATGGTTTGTCAGTTAAACGTTCCATCTGCTAGATCATCAGTTAAATGTTCTAGCGGCGTTCGCTCTATTCGCTATGCTTTGTTACTAGCTTTGTGCCTTATGTGTTGTGGATCGTGTCGACTTTGGTTCGTAAGTGTCCATGGTCTAGTGGTTGCATATGGTCTAAGTTCATATAGTCTTATTCGTCTAGTGTTAAGAATATCATGAGTGGTAAGTTTGAGTTGGATTTTCATGACTATAGATGATCTCGCATGTTTTGCATTTCAATTGTTATTGATTGTTGGTTATATTCAATTGTTGTAATGACTGGGAGAACATCTACTTACTCCCGACCGATTGTCGACTCCCCATTCTCAGGTTATTCAGATGTTTGCTGTTTGGATGATATCTTGTTGGACTGCTTTCTCTGGTATGGTTGGACTGCTAGTGGGCTCTTGCAAAAGCTAGTCTAGAGGGTCAACCAGGGTATGGTTGGACTACTTTCTCTGAGGCTCTTAAGAAGAGGTTTTATCCTGCGGATATGCGTTTGCAGAAGGAGCAAAAGTTCCTTTGTTTGCAGCAGGGTTCCATGACTGTAGAGGAGTACACTAACAAGTTCGTGAAGCTGTCACGATTTGTTACTTCTGTTGCTATAGACGAGGTGTCGAGGACTCGTCGCTATGAGAAGAATCTAGCTCCTAAGCTCTGGACTACTATGTCTGGTATTCCTTCGACTTGTTTCCAGCAGGCTTATGATCGTGCTCTTAGCATCTATGATTTAGTTCTTGGTACCGAGGCTGAAGAGAGGATGATAAACGCATCCCGTATCCAAAGTCCAACTATCCGAAGAACGTGGAACAACATCAACAACGAGAGCATAATCTTCCTCAGAATCATATTTGGCAACCTTTTGTGCAACAGTAGAAACACCAGCATCCTTTCAAATTAGGACACTGATTTTTTCAATGACCGGGTTTCTCGCAGTAATTGTAGACATTCTTGCGAGAACCCTTAGACTTGGCTTTACCTTTACTAGAACCCTCCGAATTAACAACAAGCCCCATAGAACTACTATCTACAACACCACCTGACGCTACTCGGCGCAAATCCCTAGTGTGAAGCACTAACCTCACTTCCTCTAGGGTCAAAGAATCTTTGCCAACAACAAACGACTCCACAAAAGTCTCAAATGAATTTGGCAAATAAACTAACAAGATTAAGGCTGCATCCTCATCATCTACATTAACATCTAAATTACGCAAGTCAAGTAAAATAGAGTTAAGACGGTCTAGATGGTCCTTGAGAGAAGTACTTTCTTGTATACGAAGACCAAACAAACGCTGCTTAAGAAGCAACTTGTTGGTTAGAGTCTTTGTCATATACAAAGATTCCAACTTCAACCACAAACCTATAGTAGTTTCCTCATCGGAAACCTCAACCATAACATGATCAGATAAACATAACAGAATTAAAGAACGAGCCTTCTCCTCCAAGACTACCTCTACATCTGTCTTTGCTGCATCAGACGAGCTACCTGCTAATTAAATTTGCCTTTGAGATAATAGACCATACGCCTTGCTGTATAAGCAAAGCTCTCATCTTTAACTGCCATAGCCCAAAACTATTTCTCCCAGTGAACTTCTCAACATTCAAAACCTTCATAGCAGACATCTTTTCACCCGAAAATCAAGAAACCCAAATAACGCCTAAAAGACAACTAACGCGGAAGCAGATCTCAAATCATAACCTTAGCTCTGGTGCCAATTGTTGTAACGGAGGCATCCCGTTACCCAAATAGTTAATTGATAAGGTGATAAGAACAATAAATAATGAATGTAAATAAAGTTGACACAAAGATTTATGTGGTTCACCAGTAAAATAACTGGCTACGTCCACCTTATAACAAGTATTATTCCGTGCAGTGAATATGATATTGCATAAGAAATTTCATTAATGAGTATATATTATTCCCTGAAGTGAAAGGAAGCACATAATAGGTTTGATTGAACGAAAATTATACCATTAGTTGTGGTTAAGTGGTCGTGAATATATTCATAAATGACGTGTTTATCTTAAAATAAATATTCCCACCGGAAGTGATTTGATAAAAAATCACTTCAATCTTGAAATGAAAGGGTACGTACGCTCAGTATATTGTGAACTAAATGATTTGACACGACAACTAATTTTAAAGTTGTTGAATCGTTATGACCTCTGATGGGAATTACTAAATTCGCAAGCTGAATTGTGATCAATCATATGTATTATTTTGCTATACAACATATTGAAACGATATGATACGAACGTGTATGTCGTCATTTATATGCTGATGATTATAATTCTTCCCCGAAGGAATCTTGATGAGTCTTGACAACATATACGAGACACCTGCCATGTCCTATGTCACATCGTTTATCTGGCCGGTTATAAATTTTTCATTTGATTTTATATGATACGAATATTGCTAACTTGAAGATTAGCGTGAGAAATATAGTCAACTAAAAATGTGGTGTGTGACAAGTGAAATTTTAAAAACACGACCAATGCTTATGAAAGATTGCCACGGATTTCAGGCAAACTAAAAAAAATCGACATAAAATGGTAAGAGGTGAGAATTTAGGCCATCCGGGTTCATATTATGGCCCGTTTTCATAAACCTGAAGTTTATCATAAAGAAAAGATAAGTGTTGAAATTCTTTAGTGTATAAATTTTATTAAAGGCAAGCCACTACTGAGATTGAGTATATGTGAATATGTGATGTTGGAGATCTAAATACTACTCGGAGTTGAATAAAGAACTTAGATGTTCATGTATGGATTAACGCTATATTGAAGTGGCTTATAGCTACACATTGAATTTTCTGAGATTAAAAATCACATTTTGATTATTATATGCAATCGTTTATCTTTTGAATTGGGCATTGTGATTCAGCACATATAAAACCCAACTACATTATATGTTACTCCCCAAAATATTTTGTTATTGTACAAACATGCCCATGTAAAATCTCATCGATGATATGAGAAATTGATGTCTAAGGTGGTTTTGATAAGTTTTGGACTATATTTTGGTTATAATTTTTACCACCTTAAGGGGAGAAAAGCGAGTTAAAAGCTGGTAAAAACAAATATGGAATGATCCCTTACTGAACCAGAAGTTCAGATAATGTTATACATTAAAGTCATTGAGTAAAGGTTTTGAATTTGAATAACAAAAAAATATTTTTACCAGATTATTACATGTACACCTGAAGTGTAATTCAATAAAAGTCAAGATGAATTAACGGTTCCACTATGAAAATGAAATAGATGATAAATAGCAAGATGAAGCAGTTGGTGTGAAATAGATTTCTCTATTGGAGTGTTCCCGAAGTGACACAGATATCTGAATAATAATAGATGGTCCAGATGAATATAATGGTGCCAATTAACCCATAGGACGAAACTCGCGATTATAATATCTCATTACTTTGCTTAGTCACATGTGGAACGATATTTCCCGTATATTGTTTTAAGCCACATACATGATAATGTGTCGACAGGACTACATTATTGTAGGAAAGATAAAATAATTTTATAGTGATCAAATATGATATCTAACTCACTTTACAGAATGGTTTGATATGAATTCTCAACTTTTCAAAAGTATCATATACATTGGATTCATCCCTGTATAAATTTTAAGTTTATTCTTAATTTTGAGACTCGAATAATATTTACTAAAAGAAAAGTGAGAATTTATATATAATGTGAACTAGAGGTCACAATTTCAAAATATATAAATACTATGGACTTTTGGTCATTGTAACTCAAATAATATTCACTGCTCGGAAGTAATCATCTATGAAAAATGTGAACTACATGTCACAATTTCAAAAGTTATACACATTATGAACTTCACACCATAGTATGAATATCAAAATTTCAACTCGTACGTAATATTTTTCTTCCCATATCAAACTTCTAGCGTATATGAGTCTTACATGACTTTTCATGAGATATTTTCTTACATGAAATATTATTTTCTTTCAGTTATATATTTTTTTTTTGCTTAAATAAGGTCACATCATACATTGGGCTCAATTTAGGTCTCTTTACTTGGCTTAGCCTCAACTTAGGCCGCAATATTAAGCTTAAGATTATGCCATGTTCTCCACATTTGCTATAGACAGTGTCTTTATGAAATGTCATATTCACATAAAGAATGGATCAAAATTCATATTTCATTATACTGTTTAACTTCAGGTGAACAAGAATCAACTAGCAAATAAATTTGTTTTTTTCATAAAAACCGCTTTAAACTCAATGCAGCTGTGAACTTCTAGTCACTAGCATTTACATGTGGATTTCTGGCCAATTACACTTATACAATATGAACGTATTGTATTGTTGACCCGGTGTTAAATTAGTATATATCTTTAAAACTTTGAACTTCAGGCCAAAGTCATTATATGGACATATCTCCCCATAATTGTAAATTAAATCTTTTTGGAACTTCACGCTAAAATTATATGATGTCCTTTTTCAAAAATTGTTGACTAGATATATGAAATATCAGGTCCAATAATATAGATAAATTTCACACACACACACACACACACACACACACAAACACACACACACACACACACACACAAAAATATATATATATATATATATATATATATATATATATATATATATATATATATATATATATATATATAGAGGCGGGATCTCGTGAGTTGGGTTCTTACGGTGAGTTGTGAATTTGGAAAATCTTAACCATTGAATAAAAGAAAATAAATGGCTCAGATTCATAAAAACAAAAACGGCAAAGCCTGACATTAAAAAAACGCGTTTGTCTTATTCATTCCCTCCTAATAAACACACTTATCACAGCCTTCGTCCTCTATTTTCTAATCTGTTACTCACTCCATTCCCTGATAAAAATTCGGTTTCGTCATCTCCCTTTTGCGTTTTATTTTCTACAATCATGCCATATTTCCATTTTACTCTTAAATTTTGAAGAAATAATCACAAAGGCATCAAATTATTGAATTAATTGAAGATCTCGATCAATTTTAGTCTACAATAACAATCAAACCCTTGAAATTTCTCAATCATATGAAGATATATAATTCGATCAGGAAGGGAAATCAAGTGTTGCGAGGGTGGCCAAATTCACTTCCGAGTTCCGATAGCCATCACCCACGTGGTCAGATGTTGTGAACGGTGGCGGGGAGTCAGATAGATACTCGGAGGTCGTGGGTAGAAGCAGATGGTCGGGCGGATGGTTGGGGTAAGTGGTGGCCGGCGGTGATTGATAGCGGTGGTGATGCACCAGCTTGGATTACGGTCCGTCGACTTGTGGTGGAGCAGCTTGGTTGTGGTAGTCGAATTGGTGATGTGTGAGTCGGCGGTTCTTCAATCGTTGTCTTAATTGCGGAGTAATTTCGATTTCTTTGTTGATTTGTCCAATTGTCTACATTTGATCGATCTGATGCTTGTTGAGTTGTTGATCTCCATTCATTAATTTGACCTTTTTTAAGGGGAGGAAGAAATTGATTATTAAAAACTCGCATTCTTCAGTGTGTGTTCCTCTGCCGCCATTTTCATTGTTTATTAATTCTAATTATCTCTATGGAGTGTTTGACTGTTTTCCATTAGTTTGACGGGAGGTAGTTGACATTTTGTAGTGGCGATTTTTTTTTTCTATTTTTTTGGTTTTCTTTCTATTTCATCGAAGGGACAGAGAAACGCATCTCATTATTAAACTGCAGGTAAGGTGGAAGATCCCATACTGTCACCAAGACACCGTCGCTGTTCGGTACGGTTTATCCGCTCAAGTAATTGTTGAGCTTTTATTCGCCTCTTTCGGTGCCGATTTGGGCCATTTCAAGCAAATAAGTGTAATTCCAAGCTCTTGGCTGCTGCAAGGTAGCTACTATCTCAAGAACAAAGATGCACCAAAACAGCAGCTGCATTCTCTTTGTTTCTGAGGGATCCATTTCCAATCACTTCTACTAAGACTGGCAATTCATCTGCCGATCCTGTGGCTGCTTTTCCATCAGGGTGGCTTGATATTATTGCCAGTATCGCCAACGACTCATCCAGGAACAAAATTAAGTTACTTGTCGATTGAGTGTCAAAAGAAAGTTATCATAATATGAGGTTACTTGTCGAGATTTTTTTTTTTTTAAAAAAATAACAATAACACAACAATAATAGCAGAATAACAGCACAATAATACTGGAGTAAGAACACGTAAAGAAAAAAAAAGGTAACAAAATGATAATTTTTTTTAAAAAAAATAATAATAATAAAGACACAATATGAGAATAACGGAAGAGAATAACAGTAGAATAACACCACAATAACACGTGGTAAAAAAAAAGAATCAAAGTCGTAAAAAAATTCACAGCAACAGCAGAATAACATCACAATAACAGCGGAATAACAATAACAGCACAATAACATATGGTTAAAAACAAGAGAAAAAAACATCAAAATCGTAAAAAAAATCAAAGTAATAGCAGAATAACATCACAATAACAGCGGAATAACAAAAACAACACAATAACATGTGGTAATAAAAAAGAGAGAAAAAATCAAAGTCGTAAAAAAAATCCAGGTAAAAAAAAAGCACAATAATAGCATAATAACACGAGGTAAAAAAAAATAAGAGTAAAAAAAATTTCAAGTAAAAAAAATCCGGTACAAAAAGAAAAAGAAAAAAAGGTAACATAATGAGTAATTAAAGAAAAACATAAGAGAAAACAAAAATCAAAGTGGTAAAAAAAAAGCATAATAACACGAGGTAAAAAAAAAGAAAAAAAAAATTAAAGTAAAAAAAAAAAGTAACATTGAAAAAAAAAGAAAATAAGTAAATGACAATGGTTTTATATGACATGTAAGATTTGATCTTGGCCACTCATCTCTAATATAATCTAGTGGTTGAGATTCCCCCAACTCACAACTCATCATAAGAACCAAAATCACCAAATCCAATCTCGTGAGTTGGGTTCTTACGGTGAGTTGTGAGTTTGGAAAATCTCAACCATTGAATAAAAGAAAATAAATGGCTCAGATTCATAAAAACAAAAATGGCAAAGCCTGACATTAAAAAAACGCGTTTGTCTTATTCATTCCCTCCTAATAAACACACTTATCACAGCCTTCGTCCTCTATTTTCTAATCTGTTACTCACTCCATTCCTTGATAAAAATTCGGTTTCGTCATCTCCCTTTTGCGTTTTATTTTCTACAATCATGCCATATTTCCATTTTACTCTTAAATTTTGAAGAAATAATCACAAAGGCATCAAATTATTGAATTAATTGAAGATCTCGATCAATTTTAGTCTACAATAACAATCAAACCCTTGAAATTTCTCAATCATATGAAGATATATAATTCGATCAGGAAGGGAAATCAAGTGTTGCGAGGGTGGCCAAATTCACTTCCGAGTTCCGATAGCCATCACCCACGTGGTCAGATGTTGTGAACGGTGGCGGGGAGTCAGATAGATACTCGGAGGTCGTGGGTAGAAGCAGATGGTCGGGCGGATGGTTCTGGGTAAGTGGTGGCCGGCGGTGATTGATAGCGGTGGTGATGCACCAGCTTGGATTACGGTCCGTCGACTTGTGGTGGAGCAGCTTGGTTGTGGTAGTCGAATTGGTGATGTGTGAGTCGGCGGTTCTTCAATCGTTGTCTTAATTGCGGAGTAATTTCGATTTCTTTGTTGATTTGTCCAATTGTCTACATTTGATCGATCTGATGCTTGTTGAGTTGTTGATCTCCATTCATTAATTTGACCTTTTTTAAGGGGAGGAAGAAATTGATTATTAAAAACTCGCATTCTTCAGTGTGTGTTCCTCTGCCGCCATTTTCATTGTTTATTAATTCTAATTATCTCTATGGAGTGTTTGATTTGTTTTCCATAGTTTGGGAGGTAGTTGACATTTTGTAGTGGCGATTTTTTTTTTCTATTTTTTTGGTTTTCTTTCTATTTCATCGAAGGGACAGAGAAACGCATCTCATTATTAAACTGCAGGTAAGGTGGAAGATCCCATACTGTCACCAAGACCTGCTTCTGCTGTTCGGTGTACCGGTTTATCCGCTCAAGTAATTGTTGAGCTTTTATTCTGCCTCTTTCAGTGCCAGTTTGGGCCATTTCAAGCAAATAAGCTGTAATTCCAAGCTCTTGGGCTGCTGCAAGGTAGCTACTATCTCAAGAACAAAGATGCACCAAAACAGCAGCTGCATTCTCTTTGTTTCTGAGGGATCCATTTCCAATCACTTCTACTAAGACTGGCAATGCATCTGCCGATCCTGTGGCTGCTTTTCCATCAGGGTGGCTTGATATTATTGCCAGTATCGCCAACGACTCATCCAGGAACAAAATTAAGTTACTTGTCGATTGAGTGTCAAAAGAAAGTTATCATAATATGAGGTTACTTGTCGAGATTTTTTTTTTTTTAAAAAAATAACAATAACACAACAATAATAGCAGAATAACAGCACAATAATACTGGAGTAAGAACACGTAAAGAAAAAAAAAGGTAACAAAATGATAATTTTTTTTAAAAAAATAACAATAATAACAGCACAATAACAGCAGAATAACAGTAGAATAACAGTAGAATAACACCACAATAACACGTGGTAAAAAAAAAGAATCAAAGTCGTAAAAAAATTCACAGCAACAGCAGAATAACATCACAATAACAGCGGAATAACAATAACAGCACAATAACATATGGTTAAAAACAAGAGAAAAAAACATCAAAATCGTAAAAAAAATCAAAGTAATAGCAGAATAACATCACAATAACAGCGGAATAACAAAAACAACACAATAACATGTGGTAATAAAAAAGAGAGAAAAAATCAAAGTCGTAAAAAAAATCCAGGTAAAAAAAAAGCACAATAATAGCATAATAACACGAGGTAAAAAAAATAAGAGTAAAAAAAATTTCAAGTAAAAAAAATCCGGTACAAAAAGAAAAAGAAAAAAAAGGTAACATAATGAGTAATTAAAGAAAAACATAAGAGAAAACAAAAATCAAAGTGGTAAAAAAAAAAGCATAATAACACGGGGTAAAAAAAAAGAAAAAAAAAATTAAAGTAAAAAAAAAAAAAGTAACATTGGAAACAAAAGAAAATAAGTAAATGACAATGGTTTTATATGACATGTAAGATTTGATCTTGGTCACTCATCTCTAATATAATCTAGTGGTTGAGATTCCCCCAACTCACAACTCACCATAAGAACCAAAATCACCAAATCCAATCTCGTGAGTTGGGTTCTTACGGTGAGTTGTGAGTTTGGAAAATCTCAACCATTGAATAAAAGAAAATAAATGGCTCAGATTCATAAAAACAAAAGCAAAGCCTCGACATTAAAAAAACGCGTTTGTCTTATTCATTCCCTCCTAATAAACACACTTATCAAACCTTCGTCCTCTATTTTCTAACTTACTCACTCCATTCCCCGATAAAAATTCGGTTTCGTCATCTCCCTTTTGCGTTTTATTTTCTACAATCATGCCATATTTCCATTTTACTCTTAAATTTTGAAGAAATAATCACAAAGGCATCAAATTATTGAATTAATTGAAGATCTCGATCAATTTTAGTCTACAATAACAATCAAACCCTTGAAATTTCTCAATCATATGAAGATATATAATTCGATCAGGAAGGGAAATCAAGTGTTGCGAGGGTGGCCAAATTCACTTCCGAGTTCCGATAGCCATCACCCACGTGGTCAGATGTTGTGAACGGTGGCGGGAGTCGATAGATACTCGGAGGTCGTGGGTAGAAGCGGATGGTGGGCGGATGGTTCGGGTAAGTGGTGGCGGTGATTGATAGCGGTGGTGATGCACCAGCTTGGATTACGGTCCGTCGACTTGTGGTGGAGCAGCTTGGTTGTGGTAGTCGAATTGGTGATGTGTGAGTCGGCGGTTCTTCAATCGTTGTCTTAATTGCGGAGTAATTTCGATTTCTTTGTTGATTTGTCCAATTGTCTACATTTGATCGATCTGATGCTTGTTGAGTTGTTGATCTCCATTCATTAATTTGACCTTTTTTAAGGGGAGGAAGAAATTGATTATTAAAAACTCGCATTCTTCAGTGTGTGTTCCTCTGCCGCCATTTTCATTGTTTATTAATTCTAATTATCTCCATGGAGTGTTTGACTGTTTTCCATTAGTTTGACGGGAGGTAGTTGACATTTTGTAGTGGCGATTTTTTTTTTCTATTTTTTTGGTTTTCTTTCTATTTCATCGAAGGGACAGAGAAACGCATCTCATTATTAAACTGCAGGTAAGGTGGAAGATCCCATCGTCACCAAGACCTGCTTCATTGCTCGGTGTACCGGTTTATCCGCTCAAGTAATTGTTGAGCTTTTATTCCGCCTCTTTCGGTGCGTTTGGGCCATTTCAAGCAAATAAGTCGTAATTCCAAGCTCTTGGCCGCCGTAAGGTAGCTACTATCTCAAGAACAAAGATGCACCAAAACAAGAATGTGCATTCTCTTTGTTTCGAGGGATCCATTTCCAATCACTTCTACTAAGATCGGCAATGCATCCGCCGATCCCGTGGTCGCTTTTCCATCGTGGTGGCTTGATATTATTGCCAGTATCGCCAACGACTCATCCAGGAACAAAATTAAGTTACTTGTCGATTGAGTGTCAAAAGAAAGTTATCATAATATGAGGTTACTTGTCGAGATTTTTTTTTTTAAAAAAATAACAATAACACAACAATAATAGCAGAATAACAGCACAATAATACTGGAGTAAGAACACGTAAAGAAAAAAAAAGGTAACAAAATGATAATTTTTTTAAAAAATAACAATAATAACAGCACAATAACAGCAGAATAACAGTAGAATAACAGTAGAATAACACCACAATAACACGTGGTAAAAAAAAAAGAAAAAAAATCAAAGTCGTAAAAAAATTCACAGTAACAGCAGAATAACATCACAATAACAGCGGAATAACAATAACAGCACAATAACATATGGTTAAAAACAAGAGAAAAAAACATCAAAATCGTAAAAAAAATCAAAGTAATAGCAGAATAACATCACAATAACAGCGGAATAACAAAAACAACACAATAACATGTGGTAATAAAAAAGAGAGAAAAAATCAAAGTCGTAAAAAAAATCCAGGTAAAAAAAAAGCACAATAATAGCATAATAACACGAGGTAAAAAAAATAAGAGTAAAAAAAATTTCAAGTAAAAAAAATCCGGTACAAAAAGAAAAAGAAAAAAAGGTAACATAATGAGTAATTAAAGAAAAACATAAGAGAAAACAAAAATCAAAGTGGTAAAAAAAAAGCATAATAACACGAGGTAAAAAAAAAAGAAAAAAAAAATTAAAGTAAAAAAAAAAAAAGTAACATTGGAAACAAAAGAAAATAAGTAAATGACAATGGTTTTATATGACATGTAAGATTTGATCTTGGTCACTCATCTCTAATGTAATCTAGTGGTTGAGATTCCCCCAACTCACAACTCACCATAAGAACCAAAATCACCAAATCCAATCTCGTGAGTTGGGTTCTTACGGTGAGTTGTGAGTTTGGAAAATCTCAACCATTGAATAAAAGAAAATAAATGGCTCAGATTCATAAAAACAAAAACGGCAAAGCCTGACATTAAAAAAACGCGTTTGTCTTATTCATTCCCTCCTAATAAACACACTTATCACAGCCTTCGTCCTCTATTTTCTAATCTGTTACTCACTCCATTCCCTGATAAAAATTCGGTTTCGTCATCTCCCTTTTGCGTTTTATTATCTACAATCATGCCATATTTCCATTTTACTCTTAAATTTTGAAGAAATAATCACAAAGGCATCAAATTATTGAATTAATTGAAGATCTCGATCAATTTTAGTCTACAATAACAATCAAACCCTTGAAATTTCTCAATCATATGAAGATATATAATTCGATCAGGAAGGGAAATCAAGTGTTGCGAAGGGCGGCCAAATTCACTTCCGAGTTTCGATAGCCATCACCCACGTGGTAAGATGTTGTGAACGGTGGCGGGGAGTCAGATAGATACTCGGAGGTCGTGGGTAGAAGCAGATGGTCGGGCGGATGGTTCTGGGTAAGTGGTGGCCGGCGGTGATTGATAGTGGTGGTGATGCACCAGCTTGGATTACGGTCCGTCGACTTGTGGTGGAGCAGCTTGGTTGTGGTAGTCGAATTGGTGATGTGTGAGTCGGCGGTTCTTCAATCGTTGTCTTAATTGCGGAGTAATTTCGATTTCTTTGTTGATTTGTCCAATTGTCTACATTTGATCGATCTGATGCTTGTTGAGTTGTTGATCTCCATTCATTAATTTGACTTTTTTTAAGGGGAGGAAGAAATTGATTATTAAAAACTCGCATTCTTCAGTGTGTGTTCCTCTGCCGCCATTTTCATTGTTTATTAATTCTAATTATCTCTATGGAGTGTTTGACTGTTTTCCATTAGTTTGACGGGAGGTAGTTGACATTTTGTAGTGGCGATTTTTTTTTCCTATTTTTTTGGTTTTCTTTCTATTTCATCGAAGGGACAGAGAAACGCATCTCATTATTAAACTGCAGGTAAGGTGGAAGATCCCATACTGTCACCAAGACCGTCATTGTTCGGTGTACGGTTTATCCGCTCAAGTAATTGTTGAGCTTTTATTCTCGCCTCTTTCAGTGGTGCAGTTTTGGGGCATTTCAAGCAAATAAGTTTGTAATTCCAAGCTCTTGGGCTACTGCAAGGTAGCTACTATCTCAAGAACAAAGATGCACCAAAACAGCAGCTGCATTCTCTTTGTTTCTGAGGGATCCATTTCCAATCACTTCTACTAAGACTGGCAATGCATCTGCCGATCCTGTGGCTGCTTTTCCATCAGGGTGGCTTGATATTATTGCCAGTATCGCCAACGACTCATCCAGGAACAAAATTAAGTTACTTGTCGATTGACTGTCAAAAGAAAGTTATCATAATATGAGGTTATTTGTCGAGATTTTTTTTTTTAAAAAATAACAATAACACAACAATAATAGCAGAATAACAGCACAATAATACTGGAGTAAGAACACGTAAAGAAAAAAAAAGGTAACAAAATGATAATTTTTTTTAAAAAAATAACAATAATAACAGCACAATAACAGCAGAATAACAGTAGAATAACACCACAATAACACGTGGTAAAAAAAAAAGAATCAAAGTCGTAAAAAAATTCACAGCAACAGCAGAATAACATCACAATAACAGCGGAATAACAATAACAGCACAATAACATATGGTTAAAAACAAGAGAAAAAAACATCAAAATCGTAAAAAAAATCAAAGTAATAGCAGAATAACATCACAATAACAGCGGAATAACAAAAACAACACAATAACATGTGGTAAAAAAAAAGAGAGAAAAAATCAAAGTCGTAAAAAAAATCCAGGTAAAAAAAATGCACAATAATAGCATAATAACACGAGGTAAAAAAAATAAGAGTAAAAAAAATTTCAAGTAAAAAAAATCCGGTACAAAAAGAAAAAGAAAAAAAGGTAACATAATGAGTAATTAAAGAAAAACATAAGAGAAAACAAAAATCAAAGTGGTAAAAAAAAAAGCATAATAACACGAGGTAAAAAAAAAGAAAAAAAAAATTAAAGTAAAAAAAAAAAGTAACATTGGAAAAAAAAGAAAATAAGTAAATGACAATGGTTTTATACGACATGTAAGATTTGATCTTGGCCACTCATCTCTAATATAATCTAGTGGTTGAGATTCCCCCAACTCACAACTCACCATAAGAACCAAAATCACCAAATCCAATCTCGTGAGTTGGGTTCTTACGGTGAGATGTGAGTTTGGAAAATCTCAACCATTGAATAAAAGAAAATAAATGGCTCAGATTCATAAAAACAAAAACGGCAAAGCCTGACATTAAAAAAACGCGTTTGTCTTATTCATTCCCTCCTAATAAACACACTTATCACAGCCTTCGTCCTCTATTTTCTAATCTGTTACTCACTCCATTCCCTGATAAAAATTCGGTTTCGTCATCTCCCTTTTGCGTTTTATTTTCTACAATCATGCCATATTTCCATTTTACTCTTAAATTTTGAAGAAATAATCACAAAGGCATCAAATTATTGAATTAATTGAAGATCTCGATCAATTTTAGTCTACAATAACAATCAAACCCTTGAAATTTCTCAATCATATGAAGATATATAATTCGATCAGGAAGGGAAATCAAGTGTTGCGAAGGGCGGCCAAATTCACTTCCGAGTTCCGATAGCCATCACCCACGTGGTCAGATGTTGTGAACGGTGGCGGGGAGTCAGATAGATACTCGGAGGTCGTGGGTAGAAGCAGATGGTCGGGCGGATGGTTCTGGGTAAGTGGTGGCCGGCGGTGATTGATAGCGGTGGTGATGCACCAGCTTGGATTACGGTCCGTCGACTTGTGGTGGAGCAGCTTGGTTGTGGTAGTCGAATTGGTGATGTCTGAGTCGGCGGTTCTTCAATCGTTGTCTTAATTGCGGAGTAATTTCGATTTCTTTGTTGATTTGTCCAATTGTCTACATTTGATCGATCTGATGCTTGTTGAGTTGTTGATCTCCATTCATTAATTTGACCTTTTTTAAGGGGAGGAAGAAATTGATTATTAAAAACTCGCATTCTTCAGTGTGTGTTCCTCTGCCGCCATTTTCATTGTTTATTAATTCTAATTATCTCTATGGAGTGTTTGACTGTTTTCCATTAGTTTGACGGGAGGTAGTTGACATTTTGTAGTGGCGATTTTTTTTTTCTATTTTTTTGGTTTTCTTTCTATTTCATCGAAGGGACAGAGAAACGCATCTCATTATTAAACTGCAGGTAAGGTGGAAGATCCCATACTGTCACCAAGACCTGCTTCTGCTGTTCGGTGTACCGGTTTATCCGCTCAAGTAATTGTTGAGCTTTTATTCTGCCCCTTTCAGTGCCAGTTTGGGCCATTTCAAGCAAATAAGCTGTAATTCCAAGCTCTTGGGCTACTGCAAGGTAGCTACTATCTCAAGAACAAAGATGCACCAAAACAACAGCTGCATTCTCTTTGTTTCTGAGGGATCCATTTCCAATCACTTCTACTAAGACTGGCAATGCATCCGCCGATCCTGTGGTCGCTTTTCCATCAGGGTGGCTTGATATTATTGCCGACGCTAACGACTCATCCAGGAACAAAATTAAGTTACTTGTCGATTGTTGTCAAAAGAAAGTTATCATAATATGAGGTTACTTGTCGAGATTTTTTTTTAAAAAATAACAATAACACAACAATAATAGCAGAATAACAAAGACAATAATCTTTGGAGTAAGAACACGTAAATAAAAAAAAGGTAACAAAATGATAATTTTTTTTAAAAAAATAACAATAATAACAGCACAATAACAGCAGAATAACAGTAGAATAACAGTAGAATAACACCACAATAACACGTGGTAAAAAAAAAAAGAAAAAAAATCAAAGTCGTAAAAAAATTCACAGAAACAATGAGAATAACATCACAATAAAAAGCGGAATAACAATAACAAAGACAATAACATATGGTTAAAAAAAGAGAAAAAACATCAAAATCGTAAAAAAATCAAAGTAATAGCAGAATAACATCACAATAACAGCGGAATAACAAAAACAACACAATAACATGTGGTAAAAAAAAAGAGAGAAAAAATCAAAGTCGTAAAAAAAATCCAGGTAAAAAAAAAGCACAATAATAGCATAATAACACGAGGTAAAAAAAAATAAGAGTAAAAAAAATTTCAAGTAAAAAAAATCCGGTACAAAAAGAAAAAGAAAAAAAGGTAACATAATGAGTAATTAAAGAAAAACATAAGAGAAAACAAAAATCAAAGTGGTAAAAAAAAAAGCATAATAACACGAGGTAAAAAAAAAAGAAAAAAAAATTAAAGTAAAAAAAAAAAGTAACATTGGAAAAAAAAGAAAATAAGTAAATGACAATGGTTTTATACGACATGTAAGATTTGATCTTGGCCACTCATCTCTAATATAATCTAGTGGTTGAGATTCCCCCAACTCACAACTCACCATAAGAACCAAAATCACCAAATCCAATCTCGTGAGTTGGGTTCTTACGGTGAGATGTGAGTTTGGAAAATCTCAACCATTGAATAAAAGAAAATAAATGGCTCAGATTCATAAAAATAAAAACGGCAAAGCCTGACATTAAAAAAACGCGTTTGTCTTATTCATTCCCTCCTAATAAACACACTTATCACAGCCTTCGTCCTCTATTTTCTAATCTGTTACTCACTCCATTCCCTGATAAAAATTCGGTTTCGTCATCTCCCTTTTGCGTTTTATTTTCTACAATCATGCCATATTTCCATTTTACTCTTAAATTTTGAAGAAATAATCACAAAGGCATCAAATTATTGAATTAATTGAAGATCTCGATCAATTTTAGTCTACAATAACAATCAAACCCTTGAAATTTCTCAATCATATGAAGATATATAATTCGATCAGGAAGGGAAATCAAGTGTTGCGAAGGGCGGCCAAATTCACTTCCGAGTTCCGATAGCCATCACCCACGTGGTCAGATGTTGTGAACGGTGGCGGGGAGTCAGATAGATACTCGGAGGTCGTGGGTAGAAGCAGATGGTCGGGCGGATGGTTCTGGGTATGTGGTGGCCGGCGGTGATTGATAGCGGTGGTGATGCACCAGCTTGGATTACGGTCCGTCGACTTGTGGTGGAGCAGCTTGGTTGTGGTAGTCGAATTGGTGATGTGTGAGTCGGCGGTTCTTCAATCGTTGTCTTAATTGCGGAGTAATTTCGATTTCTTTGTTGATTTGTCCAATTGTCTACATTTGATCGATCTGATGCTTGTTGAGTTGTTGATCTTCATTCATTAATTTGACCTTTTTTAAGGGGAGGAAGAAATTGATTATTAAAAACTCGCATTCTTCAGTGTGTGTTCCTCTGCCGCCATTTTCATTGTTTATTAATTCTAATTATCTCTATGGAGTGTTTGACTGTTTTCCATTAGTTTGACGGGAGGTAGTTGACATTTTGTAGTGGCGATTTTTTTTTTCTATTTTTTTGGTTTTCTTTCTATTTCATCGAAGGGACAGAGAAACGCATCTCATTATTAAACTGCAGGTAAGGTGGAAGATCCCATACTGTCACCAAGACCCGCTTCTGCTGTTCGGTGTACCGGTTTATCCGCTCAAGTAATTGTTGAGCTTTTATTCTGCCTCTTTCAGTGCCAGTTTGGGCCATTTCAAGCAAATAAGCTGTAATTCCAAGCTCTTGGGCTACTGCAAGGTAGCTACTATCTCAAGAACAAAGATGCACCAAAACAACAGCTGCATTCTCTTTGTTTCTGAGGGATCCATTTCCAATCACTTCTACTAAGACTGGCAATGCATCTGCCGATCCTGTGGCTGCTTTTCCATCAGGGTGGCTTGATATTATTGCCAGTATCGCCAACGACTCATCCAGGAACAAAATTAAGTTACTTGTCGATTGAGTGTCAAAAGAAAGTTATCATAATATGAGGTTACTTGTCGAGATTTTTTTTTTTAAAAAAATAACAATAACACAACAATAATAGCAGAATAACAGCACAATAATACTGGAGTAAGAACACGTAAAGAAAAAAAAAGGTAACAAAATGATAATTTTTTTAAAAAAAATAACAATAATAACAGCACAATAACAGCAGAATAACAGTAGAATAACAGTAGAATAACACCACAATAACACGTGGTAAAAAAAAAAAGAAAAAAAATCAAAGTCGTAAAAAAATTCACAGTAACAGCAGAATAACATCACAATAACAGCGGAATAACAATAACAGCACAATAACATATGGTAAAAAAAAGAGAAAAAAACATCAAAATCGTAAAAAAAATCAAAGTAATAGCAGAATAACATCACAATAACAGCGGAATAACAAAAACAACACAATAACATGTGGTAAAAAAAAAGAGAGAAAAAATCAAAGTCGTAAAAAAAATCCAGGTAAAAAAAAAAGCACAATAATAGCATAATAACACGAGGTAAAAAAAAATAAGAGTAAAAAAAATTTCAAGTAAAAAAAAATCCGGTACAAAAAGAAAAAGAAAAAAAGGTAACATAATGAGTAATTAAAGAAAAACATAAGAGAAAACAAAAATCAAAGTGGTAAAAAAAAAGCATAATAACACGAGGTAAAAAAAAAAAAAAGAAAAAAAAAATTAAAGTAAAAAAAAAAAAGTAACATTGGAAAAAAAAGAAAATAAGTAAATGACAATGGTTTTATATGACATGTAAGATTTGATCTTGGCCACTCATCTCTAATATAATCTAGTGGTTGAGATTCCCCCAACTCACAACTCACCATAAGAACCGAAATAGTGAGAGATTCGCAATAAAATATTTCATATCTATAATTACAAGTCTAGCGGTATACTCATGCGTGCAGAATTGTTCTATACAACAAATAAATAATCTAATGAACATAATTGTCAAATTAACATTAGGATATTGATAACGAGTGCCCCCGGGGCAATTGATAAGCCTAATAATATTCAGACATGAATATCATTTTAAGATGAAAAATAATGACTGATTCTTTAATTGTCCCGCAAATCTCTCTAACTAAAAACTCATACTATAACATATCACCATTATAATACTTAACTTCCAATCACCATTAACACAACCATACCACCTTCCGCCCCACCCATTTAATCCAGCGAGACTACCACCACACCCTCACCTATCCTGACCACCCAAACCAGTCATTAAATTAAGTCGCTTCCTTCTCTCACACTCGAAAATTTACCCGGAAAATCGGGGTTTAGTGTTCAGTTTTTTACGCCGGCGGATTCCGAGCTACTAGACACCCTATGAGGGTAATAGTGAACCCGTTTCAGGGATGAGGTTAAAAGAGGGTTTTGGTGGTTGGGGAAGGAGGACGTCCGAGGTAGTGGGTTAGGGTTGATCACCGCGACCAAGATGGTTTAATGGACCGAGAAATCGAGAATTATAGTATGTAGTGAAGAATTATACTCCGTAGTATAGGCTGGTTGGTAGAGGAAGAGATACTGTATTATAAAGGGGAAGTTGAGAAGAATAAGGAACAAGAGTACGTGATTGACGGCACAATTAAGGAATATTTTATTTGGTATAATAGGGGTATATACATAAATTAATGTAGCTAAACGAATGCCCCCGGGGCGTTTTTTAACTTTTGCCTTATTAAAAATCACAATTATAATTCTAATCTATAAAATTAAAATTTATGTCAATAATTAACAATCTGCCATGTTTATTGAAAAGATACGTTTAATGTATAGTTGTATTAATATGTATTGCTTTGTTTCCTATTCCTTAGGTTAAACGTTTGGAAGCTGTAGGAGTAGTCTTTTATTAGGTGTTTAATTCCTTAGTTTAAGGAATGGAAGTTGTATATATATTGTACATGTTCAGAACGAGAAATCAATTAAGAATTTCCCAAATACTTCTTCCTGTATCAATTTTAATATGGTTATCAGAGCAGTGATCCAATCTGTTTTCTAAAACACAAAAAAACAAAACAAAAAATCTCATAATGACAGGAGGACAGGATACAAACAAGAAGACTGGGAAAATGAAAAACATGTCATATCTATGGCATCTCAGCTTTATCTTCATCCCTCCGAGAGTCCCAACATGTCACTAGTTCCGTCCAAATTCAATGGCACCAATTATGATTTATGGGCCGATGCTTTTAGGAACGGACTAGATGCGAAAAATAAGTTAGGATTCATCGATGGAAAGGTCGAAAAACCGCATGGGGATGAAGGAGAAGATAACATTGAATTCGTAGCATGGAGGCAGTGTAATGCCATGGTTAGAGGATGGCTGAGGAGTTCCATTGAAGAAAAATTACACCCGAGTATTTCTTTCTCAGGAGGCGTAAAAGAAATTTGGGATGAATTACGGGGACGTTATACGGCTGGAAACGCACCACGAGTCCACCAATTGAAAGGTGAACTTGGTGAATGTAAGCAGAAGAATGGGTCAGTGACGGAATATTACACACGACTCAAAGTTATTTGGGATGAGCTTGCGAACTATTCAAAAGTCCCACCATGTACTTGTGGGTCTGCTGCTGCTTTTGCAATGGAACGAGAAGATGAAAGAGTTCATCAATTCTTGATGGGACTCGATGACAAAAAGTATGGACACATTCGTACTAACATTCTGATGGAAGATCCCATTATTTCACTTAATCGGGCATATGGCCTTGTATTAAGAGAAGAGACACATGCTAATATGGTGAAGACGAAAGAAGAGACGGTGGAAGCGGCAATGGCCGTGAAGACATATGGGACAGGTCGAGGAGGTGTTGGCGTGAAAGAGGAGAAGATTCCACATTGCACTGCGTGTGGTAAGGATTGGCATACAGAGGATGTCTGCTACGACAAGCATGGCTATGAGGCTGTGAAAGCTCGTGGACGAGGCAGAGGAAGACGAGGAGCAAGCGGAGGAAGAGGAAATTTTGGCCGTGGAGGAGGAAGATATGGAGGCCGCGGGGCATACCAAGCAAATGCTGTTGGCACTTCTTTAAACTCAAATACCACAGACACAGGGAGTTTACCTTTCAATAACGAGGAAATAGAACGTATTCGGATCATGATTGCATCTAGTCCCGAAGGCAATGATAAGCTCACAGGTATGTACGCTGAAATTGATTTTGAATGGATCATTGACAGTGGATGTTCACACCACATGACGGGAAGACGAGAATGTTTGACAAACATTCGAAAGATAGAGAAATCTATTGTAGGATTGCCAGACGGGCGTACTGTTGATTCCACAGATCATGGAGAAGTTGTGTTGAATAAAAAATTCATATTGAAAGATGTGCTTTACGTACCATCTTTGCAATGCGACCTTATCTCAGTTGAACAATTAACCCGTGAGGACGATTGTGTATTAACGTTTCACCGCGACTTTTGCGTTATGCAGGACCGGCTAACGAGGACGGAGATTGGACGGTTTGAATCACGCAATGGGGTTTATTATTTCAGAGGAGGAAAGAAGAGTGAAGCTCACGCTGTCACTACATCCAAAGAATCAAAAATTTGGCATGCGAGATTGGGACATCCTTCAGGCAATGTTCTATCTCAATTCTCGGATTTAGTTGGTAGGAAGTTATTTTGGAATTCCGATGAAGCTTGTGATGCTTGTTGTAAGGCTAAACAAACTCGAACTCCTTTTACGCTTAATAATAAACGGTGTGAAACATTGTTTGGCTTACTTCACTGCGATATTTGGGGTGGTTATAGCACCGCTAGTTTATCCGGATGTCATTTTTTCTTAACTATTGTCGACGACTATAGTAGACACGTTTGGGTACAGTTGATGCGAGATAAAAGTGAGGCAGGGGACAAATTAAGGAATTTTCTTCAGATGATTAAAACTCAATTTAACACTTGTGCTAAAATCATCCAGAGTGATAACGGAGCGGAGTTTTTGTCCGATGACATGAAATCGTATTATTCGAATAATGGTATAGTTTTTAGAACAAGTAATGTCGGTACCCCACAACAAAATTGTCGGGTTGAAAGAAAACACCGACACATTCTCGAGAAGGCAAGAGCGTTGAGATTTCAAGCACATTTACCAATTAAATTCTGGGGTGAGTGCGTATTGACAGCAGCGTACCTAATCAATCGAACCCCAACACCTCTATTAAATGGTCGAACACCCCATGAATTACTGTATGGTGAGAAACCCTATTTCGATAATATTAAAGTATTTGGATGCCTTTGTTATGTGCATAATAAGGATAGAAATCGAGATAAATTTACGGAACGTGGGAAGCGATGTGTGTTTCTGGGCTACCCACATAGCAAAAAGGGGTGGAAAGTTTTTGATTTAACTGAAAATAAATTGTTTGAATCAAGGGATGTTCAATTTTTCGAAAGCCAATTACCCTACTTCACTGAGACATCAAACCACGACAACCCAGAAGAATTATCGAATGTCAATTATCTTGGGAACAGTGGAGTAAACTGGGACAATCACGAGCATACCGACATACACACTCAGGAAAGTAGGGGGAGTGAAAGTCTTGAAAGCGAATCACCAAGGACTCCAAAACAAAATAAAGAAAATGCAGAAACAGGGGAACGTAGTACGGAAACAGGGGAAATTGGTGAATGTGCAGGGGAAGATCAGACGGCAGCAAATGGACAACCTGAGATACTTGGCAGGGGAGCTCGACAGAAATTCGAGCCCTATTGGCGCAAGGATTACGTTTGCAAGTCAACCTGGATAATAAACCCTACGAAGAACATTGATCAGACCGTCCAATCCGAGTCCAAAAGGCGAGGTACCCGCTATCCTTTAGTCAATTACGTTAATACAAATTGTTTTTCTAAGATACACAGGAACTTCTTGGCGACCATTGATGAGATTCAAGAGCCTCGAAACTACTATGAGGCAGCCCGGGACCCGAAGTGGCGTGATGCTATGAGTAAAGAAGTAGATGCTTTAGAAAAGAATGGAACTTGGAAAATTGTTTCAATTCCACATGATAAGAAACCCATCGGTTGCAAATGGGTGTACAAAATAAAGTACAAAGCAGACGGTACGATTGAAAGATACAAAGCGAGACTTGTAGCACAAGGGTTCACCCAAGTAGAGGGGATTGATTATCATGAGACATACGCCCCAGTTGCTAAGATGACGAGCGTTCGATGTTTGCTAGCCGTGGCGACGGCGAAGAAGTGGATTATTGAGCAATTATACGTGAATAACGCATTTTTACATGGAGATTTAGAGGAAGAAGTCTACATGCGCATTCCGCAAGGGTTCGAAAGACAGGACAAGAGCATGGTATGTAAATGACAAAAGTCTTTATATGGGTTGAAGCAAGCCTCACGGAATTGGTTCTCGAAGCTAACTACCTTTTTGCGTGGACTCGGGTTTGTGCAATCGTGGGCAGATTATTCACTATTTACTCAGAATAAAGGAGGAGTTTTCATTGGTGTTCTTGTATAAGTTGATGACATGGTGGTCGTAAGTAACAACGCTGAAGCTTGCCGTGTTTTCAAACAAAAACTTGACACACGGTTTGGAATAAAAGACTTAGGTCGTCTTAAGTATTTTCTTGGGATCGAAGTGGCACAAAGCTCGAAGGGTTTGTTCCTTAATTAGAGAAAGTACGCTATAGACATTATTAAGGAGGCCGGAATGGAGCACGCAAAGCCCGTTTACACGCCAATTCAGCAACACCATAATCTAGCACTTGCAAAGGGAGAACACTAGAAAGACGTGATGAAGTATCGCAGGATTGTGGGGAGGCTGGTTTACTTAACGATAACACGACCAGACCTCGTATATGCTGTCCACATACTATCTCAATTCGTTCATGAACCTCGAAAGGAACACTGGGATGGTGCAATGAGAATTGTTCGCTATTTAAAAGGAAATCCATGTAAGGGAATCGTCATAAATGCTAATTTGGATTTACAACTGCAGGGATATTGTGACGCGAGTTATGCGTCTTGTCCATTAACAAGGAAGTCTTTGAGTGGATATTTTGTTTCCTTGGGAGGCGCACCAATTTCATGGCGATCCAAGAAACAAGTAACGATGGCTAAGTCTACAGGGGAGTCGGAGTATCGTGCGATGACTGGTATAACATGTAACATTCCGTTTGATGTTATGGGTATTTTGATATTGGATTTGCTCTGGATAATATATTACGGAGCTAGTTGGTAGTGTATGGAGTTAGTGTTGAGAGAGATATAATGGAGTTGATAGGATATCGTGAGTCATGTTGTGGAGGTAGGAATAGTTAGTGGAGTTGGTGTTACGAGTTTATGTTTGGGTTGGAGTTTCGTTTTGAGTTCTTAGTCACGTTGTTGTGTCTTGATCGAGTTAGTATGTTTGCTTTTAGAGTATGGGTTGAACTTCGGGGACGAAGTTCTTTTTAAGGAGGGAAGACTGTAATACTCCGTATTTATGAGTCTTTGGGTACTCTATCGAGTAGGCCTTACTCTGCCGAGTAAGGGTGAGTTGCGTTTTAAAATAGTTTCTGACCTGTTGGGTACTCGATCGAGTAACTAGGATACTCGATCGAGTAAGGGGGCACTCGATCGAGTACCTTAGCTACTCGATCGAGTAGCTCGGTTAGCGAGTGATAATTCGACGGGTTTTGTTAATAACACGGATTAATATATAAATCTTTCCGTCACTTTCATAATACACTTTTACAAACCTAATAACATTAAAAGGGAGATTCAAGTTACGTTCTTCGCATTCATCCGTGTTGTTGACAAATCCCGGAGCTTGAGAGGTCGGATTCCATCGTTCTTTATACCTTTGTGATCCTTGCGTCGAGGGTAAGATCTACATACCAATTTTATAGTATTTCGTCAAGTTTCGTTAAACCCTAATTTTGGGATTGGGGTTTTGTGTTAGTTTTGTGATTGTTAGTAATTATGTGATTATATGTTAGGAGGAGGATTCGTAGAAAAGGATTTGTGATCTGTTTGTTGAGACCGTCGATTGTGTTCTTTGTTCGGTAGGATTTCCTACTCGTATTAGTCCCATAATGGGATGATTGTTGATGTGTTGAGATTGATTGTTTGATATAGTAATTGTATTGTGATTGTGATTGTGATCGTTGTCTATGGTTCGCGAGGCGTGGCCTCGACTGAGTGAGGTCACTTGCGGGAGTGGCTTCACGCCCTAGTTTCGCCTTCCGTGGAACCCGCCACGAGAGGGGATGTGCACATTAATGGACAGGGTTATCGCTCACTATGTGGAGCGGGGATTTGGTGGGGACGGCTGCGGTCCCCCACGCGGGGGGGGTCAAGTGGACGATCATGATTGAGATTGTTGGGATTGGCGTGATTGTGTGTGTGTGACGGTTAAGTTGTCTGTTTATCTTATTGTTGATATATTGAGTTGTGTGATTAATCGACCCCGTTTAAATGTTTTAAAAGCTGTGGTAATCCATTCGGGGTGGTGAGCGATTATTGAGCGGTATGGTATGACGCGTATGGGATAGCCGGGATGAGTCATCACGTGGCGATTAGAAGTCTTCCGCCGTGTCGAGGACGATGTTTTGTAGCTTTGATAGTTTTAGCGATGAGACCGTCCGAGAATCTTGTATTTCTTTTTATCAGTTTGGAATTGCTATGTAATCACTTTAAACTTTATTTACTTTTAAAGTTGTTTCGTTATTGTCTTATGAATATCATGCCTCGGGTAACCGAGATGGTGGCATCCTTATACCTGAGTGGTCCTGGTAAGGCACTTGGAGTATGGGGGTGTTACAAATGGTATCAGAGCGACGATCCTGAAACCTCTAACCAATGAACCTAATGAACATAGGGAGTCAACTAAAATGAACCCGGGGTAAAGGTTGTAGGAGCTAATGCAAAGACTTGGGAGCCGTCCTAAAGTCGCGAACTCGCCCTGCAATTTTGAACCGGTCACTATGGGATATGAGTCGGGATCGCTATGTGTCTACCTTGTGTATTGTGTACCTATGTAGTGATGTGTGGCATGAATCAGTGGATGTATGTATGTTGAGAGTGGGGAATGTGTAGAAAAGATGGTGATGATGTGATTTCGTATGTTGTTGATTGAAAGCATGTTGCATGGTAGTTGGTTTACAATGTTGGTTAGAATTGTTAGAAAAGTGTATGAGAATGATGAGTAATGTGTTGGAAATGGATGAATTGATTGGAAAAGATGGGGTAGCAATTGCATGAGAATATGAATTTTGTGATTATGAATATGTTTAAGTGACGAAGTGTATTAGTAATGTTGTTGTATTAGTAACATGGAAATATGATTTGTAATGTGTGAGAATGTTGTGTTACGAAAAGTTAGAAAATTTAAAGTATGCGGTTAGTACATGACTAATGAGCTAAATAATATATGTGCATGATGGATCTTGTTGCTTGATTTTTGAAAATAGTAACATATGATTATGAATACTGGTTTTATGAGTTTTGGACTGGTTTTGTTTGCTTGGTTGTTGTTTAAGTTGTTTGGAAGTAAAATCAAGTAGTAGTGTTTTTCGATTATAAAGAGGTTGTCTTTAAACTGTTATAACTTGAGATGCATAAATAATTTTGATGTGATTCCAATTGCAGGTGATAGCTTGTCTTTTTACGATTCTAACGATAGGTCACACGCCCAAAACGACTAAGTAATGAGTGAGTTATGACTGTTTTACGAAAACTGGACAGTGCTGAGAATTGAGGTACTCGATCGAGTAACTAGGATACTCGATCGAGTAAGGGGGCACTCGATCGAGTACCTTAGCTACTCGATCGAGTAGTCCTGGTGATTTGTTTTACGTGCTTCTGATCTTCACCTACTCGATCGAGTAAGTCCCTTACTCGATCGAGTGGCCTGTACTCGATCTAGTGACCTCTGTTTTGGGTCACATGCTTATCTTTTGACATTCGTGCATATTATGTTTAATTCAAAGTTGTTATTTTACTTCTTATTGCATTGTTTTACATGTAAGTTGGTCTTGATTCGTAAGTTACCCAATCTTATGGGGTGGTGAGTGGCACCTTATGGTGAGTATGAGTTTGGTGGGAGGAGATGAGCTATATGTGGTTGTGCTGAGAAGTGGAAAAAGAAAAAGAATATTGATGAGCTGATTGAGGCATGGTGCAAGTTTTTGTGAGGCGTGGTGAGTGAATTATTCGCGAAATTGAGTGATGTAAGAGTAAGTGAATGTGGGCAAAGAGTGATGTAAGTTTAAAGAACGTGAGAATGAAAAGATTGAAAGAAAGGATGTGGATAGTAGCAACCTGAGATGTATAACGAATTATGGAGGGAGATGGTTAGATATAGTGTTGAGTAAGAATATATGTAATGAAAGGTCGTTTTAGAGGAATTGAGAAGAGTGGTTTATAGTGAACTTAATAGAGACATGTCGCGACGTGGATTTGCAGATAGTGACTGAGTTTGGAAATTTGTGTTATCGAGAGACGAAACTAATGTGTGATTTCCTTGGGCAATTAACGATAAAAAAAAAATGATTTCTAGAGATATAATTGTTTGAACTTTAAATGTTGATTTTTATGGACAAATTAACGACAAGTGTGAGTGAGTGGAGTGATGAGAGGGGACACATGGTAAGGAAGAGTGAGATAATATCGATAAGAAATAATGGGATTGGAATTTTGGAGCAATGAGAAGGTGATCGGAGCACTAAAACGTTAGGAAGAAGTAATAAGGAGTTGAATGGTCAATTGCTTTAGTCGAGGGTAAAAAGAAAAGCATGAGGAGAGTAAAAAGTAAGCCAAGGAAAATTTTCACCGGAGTTATGTGATATAAAGGTAAGGAATCATCGAAATGTGTGATATTATCATGAGGATGTTAGTTAATGGTTATATGGGAGCTTCAGGACAACATGAGTAATAATGAGTTTCGAGAAATTAAGGAAAGTAAGAAGTTAGTAGAATATCTGCATGATATGAGATTTTGGTCACCATAATTATTCGGTCAAGTAATCTAGGTCTCAGGTCAATGCAGGTACGGTCTGAGGAGCAGTGAATATCTCCTTTCGGTCTCAATTCGCCCTAAAGCACAAATAGCTTAGCTTTCGCCCTAACTATAATGCCCTATTGTTCGCTACTAGTTTCTCCTTTTCCAACCTTTCGGTCCAGGTCAAGGGTCCTTATGATATAAATGCCTAATTGCGTCGACTCAATTAGTCAGATACAGATAAATGCAGCAGTTAACAACAAAGATTATACCAGCATTAACCCAATAAATCGATTACTATCCCTTCATAATTGTAGATCCCCTTTAGTCTTAGAAGAAGAGAATTAGCTACGCATCATCATCGAATTAACAATAACAACATATAGATAATTAACACTAAACATTATAACAAACTAATAAAGATCGAATTAAAGCAATTATGATAACAATAAAGAAGAGAAGGAATTGAAGCAATAATTAAGATTAAGGGATTAAAGAGGAATAATAGTACCAGTACAAATCCGAATCTCAGTAGCAAAAGTGTCGAAAGAAAACTAAAAAATCCAAGAACAGTAGAAAGTGATAGAGTAAAAGTGAGTGGGAAAGAATCAGAGTAACGTCGTCTCCCCTTCTCTTAACATCCGAAAATCCTCCTAAACCTAACCTATGGACTAATTACAAAAGCCTATGCAAAATTAGGCGGAAAATAAACTAAAGCAGGATAAACCACTCGATCGAGTGGAATTAAACCACTCGATCGAGCGACTATGCATAATACCCCTCGATCGAGTGGCAATAAACCACTCGATCGAATAGTCCTTGCAATGTCTTCTCTTGTGTAAGCTTGAACTGCTCGATCGAGCAACTTAAATATATAAAGCATTTGATCGAGTAGAAAATCTACTCGATCGAGCTATTTTGGCACGTAAGACATCAAAGTACTTCCCGAAACTAGCTCACGTGTCTTCCAAGTGTTAGATTTCCAAGCTCCGGCTCCTCGTTCTCCGTAAATGCATGCAAATGGGACGAATTAAGGCTCGATTTAGCTCCTCTTTGGTTAATTCCTGCAAATTACACAAAACGAACCAAAGTAGAATATTCGGGGGTATTTGTAGCTAGATGCTACATAAATAGTTCAGAAATGCGTGTAAAAATGAGGTAAAAACCTAATATAAAATACACGCATCAAATCTCCCCAAACCAAACCTTTGCTTGTCCCCAAGCAAAATATGAATGCAACTAAGAATGAACAGTGGAACGAACCCAACATATCACCTACAAATCAACCACTAAAACCAGTTTAATGCAACAAACGACAAAGTTACAAGTGAGAAGTGCAAAGGAGTTAAATCAATGTTTCAAACTTACTGAACTGTCGACCTTGCAAGACTCAAAAGATAGAAAGAAGTAAATACACTCACCTAACTCGACCTATAAGAATATGCATGCAGTTAACATGAATAAAGTCTCTACAACCATACATATGCATTCCAACCATACTAAGAGACCAAGACACATGCCGAGGACTTACATTTGGGTAAGTAAGGTAATGGGTAAGAAGGGGCTAAGATGAATTTGGATATGTGGGGTTAATAGCTAGGCTAGCAACAACGAATCCAAATTTGAACTGCATCCCAACTTCGTACTCAATATAACAAAATGAAACGGTGCAAATTCCATGCACTTTACTCACGAAACACCAAAAACTCGTCAACTCCCCATAAGATATAAATAAAACATGGGAGTGAAAATCATTATACAATTTCTCATTTTTTCCACACATGATTTTTCTTTCTTTTTCTTCTTTTTCTTATCTTTTTTCGTTCTCTTTTTTTTTTTCATTTCATTTTTTTTTCATTCATCATTTTCCTTTCATTCCCTTCAATTCTTCCACCAACTGCTGAAAATCAGATAAAAATAACCAAACTGCAGTAAAACATTCCAAACAGCTACTCGTCACTAGCTCGGCTAGGGTAGGAAAAATTATAGACAATAGCTAAAAGGACAAAAAGGCAATTTGGCTATGTAGGGCTCATGGGTAGAATGAAATAAAGGGAACTGCCTCTCCTAACATGTGTCACCATCCACAGACCGAATGCATACAGGTATTAAGAAGACTAGACTCATGCTTATGCAAATTGATGTTACATGCCTTAAAGGGAGTACTACTCACATCCTAAATGAAACTGGTCATGAATGTCACCAGTCTAATAAGCTCTAACCTCAGAATGTAATGTAGCTTACCGATATAAGAATCAAGTCTATTCGTTCAGATAAGAGAGAAACAAAAACTCGTAGATCATGCACATAATCATGCCAACTAAATGTCAAGAATATGCAAGGCTCAAGTAAGGATTCAATGTAGCGTCAAAGTTCAAATGTTCCGACTCAAATTAAACATGATTTTTTTTTTGAATTTTATGATTTTTATGTGATTTTTTAAATTAATTAAAACAACAATGCATGCGAAAATAATTAAACGTGCAAACGGAAATGCAAGAAAAACATGCAGACAGACATAGATATGGATGCATACCTCCCCAAACCAAACCGTACAATGCCCTCATTGTACCAAAAATAGGGAAAGAAATGCAAACTGAAGAGAAAAGGAGAAGTGGAGTCGGAAAACTTACAAAACGTCATAAGGAGGGACCTCCCCAAACCGACCATGAACATGGGAGGTCAAAAAAAGTCAAGAAGTAGCTCAATAGACATAAAATAGCTGCTGGAAGACGGAGCCACTCGATCGAGTAGCTTGGAATGCTCGATCGAATAAAATGGTAAATGGAAGGTCTCGATCGAGTAGAAAATTACTCGATCGAGTAAACGTGATTTTGCTTCTGGTCGATCGAGTAAAAATATCACTCGATCGAGTGAATAAAATCCCAAAAGAGCTCGATCGAGTAGAAAAACTACTCGATCGAGTGACTGGACCTGCAAAATACGCGTTTAAAAGCAAGGAGAGCATAAAGAGTTCGTAAAACAGCGTCTAAAGTTCAACAAAAAGCTAAAGAAAAATAAAATGTTCAACAAAAGTGCAATAAAACAGTCCGGCCTGCCTCCCGGAGAGCGCTGGTTTAAGAGGTCCCGCACGACCTTTCTGGCATCAATTAACTGGCGCGTCAAGCTCGTCGAAGTACAAGACTTCAACACGATTGTCCGCTTCATTTGCCTCGTGGTAATGCTTCATATATTTCCCATTCAACTTGAACCTACTACCTTCAGAGTCTTCGAGCTCCACGGATCCAAATTTGGTAACTGCTGTCACCGTGTAAGGACCACTCCACCTGGACTTCAGCTTGCCAGGAAATAATCTCAATCGGGCATTAAACAGCAGCACCTTTTGCCCAACATGAAACTCCCGAGGTAAAATTCTCTTGTCATGCCATCTCTTCGTCTTTTCTTTGTAAATGCGCGAGCTATCATAAGCATTAAGCCTAAATTCTTCCAACTCTTCAAGTTGCAAAAGAAGATTCTGACCACACAACTTAGGATCAAAGTTAAGCTCACGAATTGCCCACCAAGCCTTACATTCCAATTCAACAGGTAAGTGACATGATTTCCCATAAACTAGCTTATAAGGGGATGCACCAATCGGTGTCTTAAAGGCAGTTCTGGAGGCCCATAATGTGTCCTCTAACTTAAGACTCCAGTCCTTCCGTGATTTAGAAACTACTTTAGACAAGATCTTTTTCAACTCGCGGTTAGAGACCTCAACCTGACCACTAGTTTGGGGATGATACCCCAACCCACGCCGGTGTTGGACACCAACTTTAGACAGAATAGAAGTTAGTTTCTTTTCTTTAAAGTGCATTCCCCCATCACTAATGACGACCCTAGGGACACCAAATCGGGGAAATATGACCTTTTTGAACATTTTTATCACGGTCTTGGCATCACAATGAGGTGAGGCAATGGCCTCAACCCATTTGTACACATAATCTACAACCACTAAAATGTACCTGTTACCTTTACTAGACGGGAACGGTCCTTGGAAATCAATGCCCCAGACATCGAAAACCTCAACCTCTAAGATGCCATTTTGTGGCATCTCATGTCTCTTTGAAATGTTACCTGATCGTTGGCAAGCATCAGAAGCTGAAACAAAAGACTTAGCATCAGCAAACAAAGAAGGCCAAGAAACTGATCAAGTACCTTAGCCACGGTGCGAGATGGACCGTGGTGACCACCATAGGAAGAGGAGTGACAGCCTTCCAGGACTACTTTGGCCTCCCATGCGGAATAAACATCAGAGAGACCGTCCGCACATTCCTTAAACAAATAAGGATCATCCCGAAATCGCTTAGCGTTATACAGAAAACGCTTCCTCTGCTGATGAGAAAGGTCAGGCGGCAGCTCGCCACTGACAACGAAGTTAGCTATATCTGCATACCAAGGCTCTTGGTTAACAATAGACGATATAACAACAATTAAAGTATCATCAGGGAAAGAGTCATCAATAGGTAGAGAATCTTCCCCTTCCTGTCGCATTAGTCGCGACTGATGATCAGCTACAACGTTCTCAGGTCCTTTCTTATCCTTAATATGCAAATCAAACTCCTGGAGAAGGAGTATCCATCTCAATAGCCGTGATTTAGCCTCATTCTTAGCAAGGAGATGCCTCAAAGCTGCATGGTCAGTAAAAACAGTAACTTCTGACCTAACTAAATAAGAACGAAATTTCTCGAAGGCATAAATTACAGATAGCAGTTCTTTTTCAGTGGTAGTGTACTTCACTTGAGCCTCATCCAGAGTTCGGCTCGCATAGTAGATTGCATTCAAAGCTTTGTCTTTCCTTTGGCCTAGCACCGCTCCTAGTGCATAGTCGCTGGCATCACACATTATCTCAAACGGCAAGTCCCAGTCGGGAGGCTGTATGATCGGCGCAGAGACTAAAGCCTGCTTTAACCTGTGAAAAGCAGAAAGACACTCATCAGTAAACACAAAAGGGGCATCCTTAAGTAGCAGCTGTGTAAGTGGTTTAGCAATTTTTGGAAGTCCTTGATAAACCGGCGATAAAAGCCGGCGTGACCAAGGAAACTCCTCACCCCCTTAACATTAACAGGAGGTGGTAATTGCAGAATCACTTCCACCTTTGCTTTATCAACCTCTATTCCCCTATCAGAAACTAAGTGCCCTAAGACAACTCCCTCGTTGACCATAAAGTGGCACTTCTCCCGATTCAAAGACAAGATTAACCTCAATGCGCCGCAACACTTTATCAAGGTTAGACAGACAGTTAGAAAAATCACTTCCATAAACACTGAAATCGTCCATGAAAACTTCCATAATAGACTCAATATACTATGAAAATATCCCCATCCTGCACCTTTGGAAGGTGGTAGGGGCATTACATAAACCAAAAGGCATCCTGCGATAAGCAAACACGCCCTGAGGACAAGTAAATGTAGTCTTAGCTTGATCGTCTGGGTGAATGGGGATCTGAAAGAACCCTGAATACCCATCTAAATAGCAGAAAAACTTATGAGAAGCTAACCTTTCTACCATTTTATCAATAAAAGGAAGGGGAAAGTGATCTTTCTTGGTGGCGGCATTAAGCTGTCTGTAATATATACACATCCGCCAACCAGTCCCTACTCGAGTAGGTATTAACTCATTCTTATCATTCTTAACTACAGTTGTCCCTCCTTTCTTCGGGACCACCTGCACTGGACTCACCCATTTAGAGTGACCAACAGAATAAATAATACCTGCGTCGAGCAGCTTCTTTACCTCAGCCATCACAACATCCTGCATCTTCTGGTTCAGTTTGCGCTGACCCTGTCTGCAAGGTTTGTGATCCTCCTTCAGCTCTATCCCGTGCATATAAATATCGAGACTAATCCCCTTGATATCGTCCAGTGAATAACCCATTGCTTTCCTGTTTTTCTTAAGCACAACTAACAAAGAAGTCAGCCGATCATTATCAAGCTTAACACTAACAATGACTGGATATTGCTCAGTATCGTCTAAAAAACATATTTTAGATGAGAAGGAAGAGGCTTAAGTTCCTGTACCTTTACCTCAATGGAGCAAAGAGTGCTCATCATCTGTTCCACTTGCTCTCCCTCAGCGTCGGTGAGTCCACGCTCATCTAAATCATCAACAAGCAAATCCAACACAGCAGCATCATCGTCATCTGGGTTATCTGCACACTCATCAAAAAGCATAAGAGCTTCTAGTGGGTCCTTCATAAAAGAACCCGACCAGAAGTCATAAATAGACTCGTCAATAATATCAACCGAATAACAAGTATCCTCTATCATTGGCCGAGCCAAAGTACTAGACAAACTGAAAGTGATCGTGTCATCCCCTACTGCAAGAGTCAAACACCCTTGTTTGACATCAATAACGGCCCCAGCTGTACAAAGGAAAGGTCTTCCTAAGATAATCGAGGTACGGGTGTCCTCAGCTATATCTAAAACAATGAAATCAACTGGTATAAAGAGATTGCCTATTTTTACAGGCACGTCCTCTAAGACATGTAAAGGCTTCCTAACAGATCTATCAGCCATCTGTAGGGTAATGTTAGTCACTTTAAGATGACTCATGTTCAGTTTCTTGCAGACAGAAAGGGGCATGACACTGACGCTGGCTCCTAAATCACAAAGAGCCTTATCAATGACCACATTACCTATAATACAGGTAATAGAAAAGCTGCACGGGTCTTTCATTTTAGGTGGAGCCTTATTTAAAAGTAAATTGCTAGACTCCTCCATAAATGAAACCGTCTCAAATTCGCTTAAATCTCTCTTACGCGTCACAATATCTTTCATAAACTTAGCGTAAGTAGGTACCTGAGTAACAAGTTCGGTAAAAGGGACAGTTACCTGGAGGTTCTTCACAACGTCCACAAACTTACCGTACTGTCGCTCGATCTTTGTGTCTTTCAGACGACGTGGGAAGGGCACTCTGGTAGCAATGAGTGGACCCGCAACCTTTTCTTTACCTTTATCAATGCGTGACGTCTCCACAGCAGGGGAAGATGACACGGTAGCGGGATTAGATAGTAAAATAGGATCTCCGCCGCTTCTGGTACTCGATCGAGTACTTTTACCACTCGATCGAGTGGTTTCACATTGGGAAATACTCGATCGACCATTTTCCTCACTCGATCGACCATTCTCTTTTTCTGCCTTCCTCGATCGAGCATTTTTATCACTCGATCGAGTGATTTCTTCAGCAAACTTACTCGATCGAGTTAGAATATCACTCGATCGACCATCTTCAATTTGCGCACTTCTCGATCGACCATAATTATCACTCGATCGAGTGATGGGATGAATTGATTCACTCGATCGAGTAGATTTTTCACTCGATCGAGTGTCTGAACCACACGCAGCAAGTATTTCGTCTAAAAACTCATCTATATCATCCTCCGTGGTATCTTCAGCTATCAAAACCCCGTCTTCTGGTACTTTTGGTCCCTCATGAGTAAGGCTAACTTGGAGATTCGTTGCATTGGCTGGATTGCATATCGGTAGAAGCTTGGCTTGGTCTTTCACGAGTGTTAACTGCGCGACTTGTTCTCTCAATTCCGCTATGACAATTTCTTTCCTGCTGCACTTCTCATCAAATTGTTGTGATATGCTCAACATAAAGGATTTCAGTTCGGCAATTTCCTCATTTGCAGAAGGGGAAACCGGTTGCGGCGCTGGCGTAGAAAGAGTAGAGACATTCTTTATTTCTTCATACAACTGAGAAAAAGGAACTCCTTGCTTGTATTTCTGATAAGCAAGGACGCGCTCTATACTTGCCAGGCACCCAATAGGGTCATGCCCTTTCATGCCGCATCTACCACATAGCTCTACATGCTCAGTAATCGAACAAACCTGTACACTCTCGCATATAGCTTCTGTAATCTCCACATTAGGCTCTGAATGGCTGGCTAATTTAGGCATTCTGGCAAATAGACTTTACAAAGCAAACAATTAACCTGCAAAACTAATCAAAAACTTTGCAGAAATGAGATCAGTCTCAAGAAATAAATTCCTCGAGACGAGAAACAAAATTAAATAAAGCAACAAAATTGCGCCACCTCCCCGGCAACGGCGCCAAAATTTGACAGGGCAGTCGTATACCTATCAAAAATACCAACTGGCTCTAACTAATAAAGCTAGGGAAGTCGGGTCGATCTCCACAGGGAGATGGGAAAATGTCAGCTTTGTCTAAGTTCGTCTCGTTAACCAAATTGGGGGGTTTTAATTGATTGTTCTAAACTAATGAGAGCAAGGAAGAGAAATATGAATAAGAGAAATAAGATTAACCAAGAAGAGAAAACAGCTAAGACAGACGGTTCACCATAATTATTCGGTCAAGTAATCTAGGTCTCAGGTCAATGCAAGTACGGTCTGAGGAGCAGTGAATATCTCCTTTCGGTCTCAATTCGCCCTAAAGCACAAATAGCTTAACTTTCGCCCTAACTATAATGCCCTATTGTTCGCTACTAGTCTCGCCTTTTCCAACCTTTCAGTCCAGGTCAAGGGTCACTATGATATAAATACCTAATTGAGTCGACTCAATTAGTCAGATACAGATAAATGCAGCAGTTAACAACAAAGATTATACCAGCATTAACCCAATAAATCGATTACTATCCCTTCATAATTATAGATCCCCTTTAGTCTTAGCAGAAGGGAATTAGCTACGCATCATCATCGAATTAACAATAACAACATATAAATAATTAACACTAAACATTATAACAAACTAATAAAGATCGAATTAAAGCAATTATGATAACAATAAAGGAGAGAAGGAATTGAAGCAATAATTAAGATTAAGTGACTAAAGAGAAATAATAGTACCAGTACAAATCCGAATCTCAGTAGCAAAAGTGTCGAAAGAAAACTAAAAAATCCAAGAACAGTAGAAAGTGATAGAGTAAAAGTGAGTGGGACAGAATCAGAGTAATGTCGCCTCCCCTTCTCTTAACATCCGAAAATCCTCCTAAACCTAACCTATGGACTAATTACAAAAGCCCATACAAAATTAGGCGGAAAATAAACTAAAGCAGGATAAACCACTCGATCGAGTGGAATTAAACCACTCGATCGAGCGACTATGCATAAAACCCCTCGATCGAGTGGCAATAAACCGCTCGATCGAGTACTCCTTGCAATGTCTTCTCTTGTGTAAGCTTGAACTGCTCGATCGAGAAACTCCAATATATAAAGCATTCGATCGAGTAGAAAATCTACTCGATCGAGCTATCTTGGCACGTAAGACATCAATGTACTTCCCGAAACTAGCTCACGCGTCTTCCAAGTGTTAGATTTCCCAGCTCCGGCTCCTCGTTCTCCGTAAATGCATGCAAATGGGACGAATTAAGGCTCGATTGAGCTCCTCTTTGGTTAATTCCTGCAAATTATATAAAACGAACCAAAGTAGAATATTCGGGGGTATTTGTAGCTAGATGCTACATAAATAGTACAGAAATGCGTGTAAAAATGAGGTAAAAACCTTATATAAAATACACGCATCATCTCTACTATATAATTTTCATCGTAATAATCATTCGCATAATTCGAAGTTTCACAGTTCTTGAATTTCACATACTTATACTGCTGCTGCTCCAGATAAGAATGCAAATAGCTCCAAATCTCTTTATATTTGGTCCACTTTCTAGTTTGTACCATTTGTCAAACCGTTGTCATTCCAAATTCTTTATATAAACTATGACATCTATTAGCTCAAAATGGTAGAGCATTGTGCTACGGCATAAGGTGTGGGTTCGACTCCCATATAGACGAGAAATAAAGATCGTATGCAGGACATAATTTGTTCTAATTTTCAAACTTAGTTGTTTTGATATAAAACACTACTTATTTATTTATGGAACAAACGTACGAGTAATTCATATTAGGATAACACACCCTAAATATTAGAATAACATGCCTATATAATTAGAATAACATGCACAAACAATTAGAATTAAAGCAATTGAGCAGTGTTGAATGATTTTGAGTGCTATTGTAATCATGACAGGAATGGACATGCAGTGACTTGTGTTGCACGCACTGGTAATGAAGCCTGTAAACTTCAGAATGACGTTATAATCCTACATGAAACATGTCCAGGACTTAAACTTCTCGACGGGGTTTGGTTGTGCGTCGTTTATGACTGAAACTAATTTTACAAGATAGCCTATGCGGGATTTGAACCCACATCATTCGTGTTATTACACGATGCTCTACCAATTGAGCTAATAGACTACATTACACATATTGACTCAAGGGAAAAACACTACAAGTATAAACATGCTTTACAATTGCAACGCAAGATATACGATTTATATAGTTCCAAGTTTACGCATACACATTAGATGTAAACTATTCCAGGATGATAGGCACTGACCCATTCAATTGTTCAAGTAGAAAAAAACGACTCCTCAATATTCACCTCAAAACACCCTACAACAAATGATAATTTTTTGTCAATGATTCAAGATCATTAATTCAATAATATTAAGCCAACAGCGTAACACTAATTAGTTGTTAGAATAACACTATTTAATGTATAGAATAAAACACTTCTAGAGATAAAGTAACCGTGTTTAATCTATAGAGTAACAATGTCTTCCTATGAAGCAACACTTGTTTGTAATGTTTTAGAGTAAATTATTTTATCACATGAGTACCGTCATCACCGCACCAATCCATCCAGATATCAATAAAACAAAAACGTCAGGAAACATACATCCAAAATCAATGAATTTCCTTGATAAACATCAATTCATTAATAGAAAATTGACACACTATCAATTCATTAATAGAAAATCGACGCTCTTTTCTCATCGCTGTAACATCATCACCACTTTTCGAATCAAATTTCACTAAATTTCCAATAAACATGATAAACATCAATTCATAAATAGAAAAACACATAGCAATGGTCAAATTAGCAAGAATCACAATAGTTAAATTGATTTTAAGAACAAAACGACATCTATATAAAATAGGGAAAAACAAACATTATTCTTGCGGAAGTTCGGGTTGAATTCTTCCAAACATCATTTGGATCGGAAGATACTAACTAGCTAACCAATTACAAATACCGAGACACGTTCCTTCAAAATCACTGAGATTGTGCAAGTTGTTGATGACCAAACGGAAGATAAAAATTGTATTTAAGAGAAGAATCGGAAGGAGCGCAATAATTTGAATCTGAATCGGAATAACAAAATGATGAAGAATCGCAATTGTAAATTTTCTCAACAATCTTCTCTGTAATTCCTTTTTAGTTGATTTTGGGATGACTTTTACATTTTTACGAAAAGAGATTGGAGAGAGAAAGCAAAGGACGGTCAGAGGGGTTTTGTTCAAATCTCTTGGGTTGACGTGGCTCAATCTGACGCGTCGATTGGTATTAGATCTGACGGTGTACAATGGTAGGACGGACTCATTTAAAACCATGGATTCACCGGATCTCCGCTATATATATATATATATATATATATATATATATATATATATATATATATATATATATATATATATATATATATATATATATATATATATATATATATATATATATATATATATATATATATATATATATATATATATATATATATATATAGGATCTCGTGAGTTTGGTTCTTACGGTGAGTTGTGAGTTTGTGCTTTAAAATATGGATCACTAGATTAAAGGGAAAACAACGGACTAAGATGAAATAAAAAAACAAACAAAGCCCGACATTAAAAATATCATTCGTCCTCTTTACTCCTCCATTCGAGCCAAAAAAATACATCAGACAACCCTAGCATTTGGGGAAAAAAAAGTAGCAGCTTCTCAATTCTAAAATTAACAATCAATTCATCAATTTCTATTCCCTTTCATCTATTATTGCTCAAAAAATTTGTCTTTTTGAATGGTCAAGCAACAGATAAATCACGCTTTTATAGAAGTAATTGAAGATTTAATTGATGATTTCAGTCAAAATTGTCTACAATATAAACCAAACCCTAGAAATTGTTCATATCCATGAAGAAGTATAATTGGTTTTGAATAATTGAGATAGAGCTTCGCTTAAACATGGCGGCTTTTACGGCGGCGATCTCGGTGGAGAGATAATGAAGTGACCGGAGAAGACCGGTGGTGGAGAGCTTCAGAGTAAGGAATGCGGCGAAGTTGATCGGCGCCGCCGTTGATGGAGCTTCCGCCATTGATGATGTAATAAAAACCTTAAGTAAGGTTATAGAGTGGTAGAAAGACAAAATTTAAGCTTGAGCCTTGGCAGCTGCCTTGTTCTATCGACCTTATTAATAACGGGTTCTGATGATGATGAAATCGATTCTGAGTCGAATTTAAGGTGTTAATAATGGTGAGAACGCTGGGAATGTTTGTTTGTTACTATACCTGTCTCTTTTGCTTCTCGTATTAGACTTCGGTTTTTTGCTGTGACGATAATACTATTCTTTGTTCATGTTTTGCCTCAAATTGTTTGTTGTTGTTTTGTTGGTGTAACTTTATCAATGTCTTGTTCATGTTGAAGCTCCGATTAAATATGTCCAATTATTTTGGTTGTTAATCTTAACTATGAAACGATGCATCATTGCATTGTGCAAGGACTGCAAGCTCATTTAAATGTGGGCCTTTAGTCTCCCGGTGAATTTTCGATTTCTTTATTATCTGCCTTTGTCTATTTGTTCGTTTGCCTGACATGATGCAAATTTCTACGCGATGTTCATGCGCTCCCTCAGTTTAGAGTTGATGATTTTGGGTGATTATTTATAAATGTCATTTCTTTATGTAGAAATGTGTCTTACAAATGAAATATGTAACTGCTCAATTTCAGATAGGGATGAGGCAATGTTATAGGCTTGTGTTCTGATTTGCCGAATCAAGATTTACTTCTCCCTAATCTGCGTGTAGCTTTTATGTCGATACTTTACTGTCGTCGTATCTTGGTTTATACTATACTTGAAGGATGAAGCTGATGACTATGTAACTACCTTTTCGGTTCTGCCTTCACTTGGTTTTCCGATGCTCATGCCATTTTTAAATTTTCTTTTTTTGGACATTCTTCCTTGGAATCAACAACTCTGAAATTCATGATTGTTACCAATGTTTAGTCGGGTGAATCATCAAAAAATAATTGTTCCATTTTTTATTTTGCAGTTGATGTTGTGAGTAAAATGCCGGATACATGTATGGATCTCATATTTCACATGTCAAATTACAACCGAATCCTTTTTCTAGAATCAATAATTCACAAATCATTGAATGTAAAATAAAAATGACGAAGCTAATCTGACAATAACACCACAATAACACTACAATAACGCTACAGTAACACATTAATAACACTACAATAACACCGGAATAACGCCGGAGTAACAGTACAATAACACCAGAATAATATCACAATAACACCGGAGTAACAACACAATCACACCAGAATAACACCGGAATAGCAGCAGAATAACATCTGAGTAACACGTGGTAGAAAAAAAAAGTAACATTGTGAGAAAATTAGAAAACCGTGACAACATAAGAGTAACACTGCAATAACAAGTGTAACAAAAAAGTAGTAAAAAAAAGTCAAAGTGACACCGGAATAACATCACAATAATACCAGAATAACAATAACAACAAAGTAACAGCACAATAACACGTGGTAAAAAAAAAAAAAAAAAATCAAAGTCGTAAAAATATCAAAATGGCACCGGAATAACATCACAATAACAACAGAATAACAACACAATAACATGCGGTAAAAAAAAAGAGAAAAAAAAATCAAAGTAGTACAAAAAATCAAAGTAGTAAAAAAATCAAAGTGACACCGGAATAACATTACAATAACAGCAGAATAACAGTAGAATAACATCACAATAACACGTTATAAAAAATAAAAAAAATAAAATCAAAGTCGTTAAAAAAATCAAAGTAACAGCAGAATAACATCACAATAACAATAACAACACAATAATATGTGGTAAAAAAAAAAAGAGAAAAAAAAATCAAAGTCGTTAAAAAAATCAAAGTAAAAAAAAAAAGCACAATAACAGCATAATAACACGAGCAAAAAAAAAAAGAGTAAAAAAAATTGAAGTAAAAAAAATTTGGTATAAAAAGAAAGAGAAAAAAAGGTAACATAATGAGAAAATTAGAGAAAGACAAGAGAAAAAAAAAATCAAAGTCGTAAAAAAAACACAATAACACGGGGCAAAAAAAAAGATGAAAAAAATTAAAGTAAAAAAAAAGAGTAACACTAGAAAAAAGAGAAAATAAGTAAATGACAGTAGTTTATATGAAAGGTAAGATTAGATCATGGCCATTCATCTCTAATGTAATCTAGTGGCTGAGATTTTCCAAACTCACAACTCACCATAAGAACCAAAACTCACAAGATCCTATCTCCCTCTCTGTCCAACATCTTAGGTGATTACGTCCCGTAAATGAGGACCATTGGATCTAAAGATCCATCAGCTCTCATTAAGCCACGTCGCCCCTAAAAATTTATCAGGTTATATAAAGCAAGCTAACTGTCATCTAAGCATAATAATAATAAAAAATTTCTCTCTCTACAAACCTAACCCCTCTCTCTACTAACTGAAGGATTGTAAAACGTCGAATCTTTATACATCAAAATTTTACACAATTTCCTCTCTTTACTAAAAACCTCCAAAATCAACGGAAATATTCAGCAAAAATTTCACGAAATCCTTAAATAATCAACTCAAATTCTTCAAGTTGTTCAATGACGATTCTATTACTTCCGTTTTTCACACAATGAAGATGTACAAATCGATGATCTTTGCCATTTTTATACTCCGTATAACTTTGTTGTGATTGATGTTATCGCATGTTAATGTTGATGTTGTTGTTGTTTTTTATTAATATGAACAAATTGTTAATTAATTTTTTTTGTTGTGTTTAATGTTATCACATAATTTCAAAATTAATTTGTAAATTGTTATTGTCGCTTCAAATTTAATTTGTAAGTTGTTATTGTCGCTTTTGAATTATATGAAGAAAATGTTTAAGTTGATTGTTGTTGTTCTAGATTTAGGGTTAATATTTTGCTCGAACTGAATAATTCATTTTTCGCCAAAAAATTAGGTTTCATTTGATTGTTGCTATTCTAGATCTAGAATTATATAAATAAACTGTCAATTGATTGTATGTTCGCTTTTTCGAATTTAGAAATTGAGAAATTAATTCTCGTTTCATATTGTTGTTGTTGTTGTTGTTGTTGTTGTTGTTGTTGTTGTTGTTGTTGTTTTGTTGTTGTTGTTGTTGTTGTTGTTGTTGTTGTTGTTGTTGTTGTTGTTGTTGTTGTTGTTAATGTCGATTGTATGTGTTCGATCTGTTTGTGCGAAAAATTAGGGTTAAGACATGATAAAATTTAGTAATAATATTCGTTTTATTTTTTACTTGTTAAATTGCGATTTATTAAATTAACTTTCGTAACATACTCGACACCTATTACTGTAACATTGTTACTGTTACATTGTTACTGTAATATTATTACTGTTATATTTTTACTATAACACTATAACACTATAACATTATTACTTTATCACTGTTACTGTAACATTATTACTGCATGCCATGATGTTGTTATTGTTGAGGAATCGTTTGTTACTGTTGAACTGAAATTGAAATATTGTTGTAACATTGTATATTTGATATTGTGTGATTTAATCGAGTTAAATTTGTTGGTATAATATTGTAATTAATTCAAAAGAGATGCTAATCGCTAATGATGGATTATCGACTTTCACATATATTTTAATTATTAATGGTCCAATATTTTGTTCTAAATGTCAGAAAATGTAAAGAACAAGGTTTGACAAATGAACCAACATAAAACAAGTCGTGCAAAGAGACAGTGTATACAAAGAAGAGAAAGCCACCGACAAATCAGTTATGAAGATAGGAGTGAAAAAAGAAACTTTATTGAAGTTGAAATGCTAGTAGAGACTTTTACCATTATGTGTGGTTATGATGTATATTTGCTGTAAACTTTTCACATTTTTGTGATGTGATATTGCAAAACATTTTAGCATATCATGCTCAGTTGAACTGTGTGTATTCACTTGCGTTTTGTTGTGGAAATTATTTAAGTTTGAAATTTAAACATTGACGAACCAATGTTGTTATAGTAACATAATAACTGTATGATTGTTACTTTAATGAGCAAATGATGTTACAGTAATAACACCGTTTCTTAAAATATATTTAAAATTAATCTTTACCATTGCATTTCAGAACTACATTATACACCGTCTTATATAATTGTAATACCCCGTATTTTGATAATTAGTTAATGATAATAATTCATGTAATTCGAATAATTAATTAAATCATTTATATTTTTATAATTGAAAATAAGACGGGATAAATATAATAATAAAATAAAGAAAGACGAAATTGCAGTTGGGTCGTGTGCTATAGGGCTTGGGTCGGCCAAGTATGTTGCGTAAATTAATAATGTAATTGTCGGGATCGAATAAATAATAATAATAATATATTTTATATTTCCTAATTAGTTCCTTATAACCTTAGCCTACCAATATAAATAGATGAAACCTCAAACAATTGTCCTTATTACTCATCAAATCTGAAAAATAATTTATAAAGAGAGAGAGGGAGAATAAGAAGGGGAACAGCAAGGAATTTATCATTTTTATCGTCTCAAGGTAATATTCTCAGACGGTCTCATGTATACATGTTTGTTTTGTTATAACTTGTAAACTAGACGACCATAGGACAAGCCGTGACCATCGTTGTGACCGTGGACCACTGTTGATCTCATTGGACCACCATTCACCGACGGGAGAGGGGTTTTCAGGCGGGTTTCTTATGTGTGGTTATATGGCGTGTTTTATATGGTTTTGAACCCCTATCCAATCGTGACTGACATGGGTTTAGTCGACCACCGTGGGTGGTCAGGGTTGTTTAACGGTGGTGGTTTTCGCGGTGGGTTGGCCGAAAATTCGAAACAGGGGAGAGTTGATTGTTGTTGTTACTGGCGGTTTTAGGGGTTGTTGTGGTGGCGGTGTTTGGTCGAGAAGAAGGATGTACCACCCCTGGAACCACCGTGGGTCATTTGTGGCAACGATGGTGGCCAGAGGTGGTGTGGTGGGTGTAGATGATGGAGTCGCGTTGATTTAGTCACGGGTTGAAGGAGAGGTGCTAGGGCGTGTTGGCATGGGTTGTAGGGGGCGGTTTGGCTGGTGGTTAGGGGTGGTTAGGTGCGTGGTGTTTCAGTTTAGGGGTGTCTAGGTTGATTGGTGTCGGCGGTGGTGGAGGTTGTGAGTAATGGTCGAAGCCGTGTTTGTTGTTTACGTTGCGTCGGGTTCGAATGAATGTGGGTGGTGTTAGTACTGCGCGGAAACCATGGGTGGCGCTGATAGGGGTCAGGTCTGACGATCACCGTGTCTGGGAAAGGATGGGCGGTGGCCACGGTGGGGATGGGGTCAGTAGGCCGCCGTGGGTATGCTTGTTGTTGGGGGAATATGCGGTTGTCGTGCAATGGGTATGGTGTTTGGTGCATGGGGGAGTACGTATCATTGTAAGTATGAGGTTGTCTTTTGGTTGTGTTGACTTGGGATATTTTATTATGGGTATGTGTCATGGGGGAACACGGGTATTTTTGGTTAGTTTGTCGGGTTTTAAGACGGGTTTTAATTAATGATTTAAGTGGTAATGTATTCGTTATAATTAATGAATAATTAGTTAGGTGATTGTAACTCGGTTTATAATTATTAATTAATCGGCGTAAAATATAATTAACGTAATCGATGCATAATTAGTATATATAATAATATAATTAAAATATAATTGAATAATATAATAAATTGGATAAATAAATAAATAATTGAATTATAATATTTTGTTAGGTGACGATTTGTGAAGAACTGTTAATCGGGTTCGTGTGGTTTATTATTGGATCGCTTGAGCTGCTTAATTGGATGTAGCTTGCTTTGGAGGTAGGGATAAATCCTACTCAACACTTACTCGATAATATTTGGTTTATTGGATGACTTATATTAAAGTGTATTGATCGTATGTGAATTGTGTTGGTTGATATAATCGTAATTGTTGGAAGGAAGATTATATTGTATATGTTTGTTATATTGGGGTGGAGTATTGTTATAGTATTAACAGATTTATTCTGGCAGACATTACTTATAGTAATGTGGAGTGGTTGAACATATTTATTCTGGCAGAGGATATTTATCGTATTTACTCGAGGCAGGTCCCAGATTGGTCTGCAGGCCATTTGGTGGATATTAATCAAATATGTTGAGGCAGACATTACCTTTTGTAATGTAGTGTGTGTTTACTCACCTTCGGGTTGAGGCTGCCCCGGCCAGAGATTGGCGGGATGATTAAGTGTAATGAGTAGAACTTAGCTTAAGTGTGCTAAGAAAAAGGGAGGAGCACGTTGTCAGGGGGTTGTGCAATTTAAAAAGGAAATTGGATTGTTATCGTATGTTTTTGTTGTTAGTATTTATTCCTACCCAACCTCGTGGTTGACTGTGTATTCGTGAACACCTGCGGTGAACCGTTTTATGGGGAGCAGATTTGACAGGTACTAAAGATTAGCTGACTTGGGAGCATTGGGATGAGAGCTTGACTTGGACCATCGTTGAAGTCTAGATCACATAGAATCATTACATCACTTTATATATTTCCGCTGCGAGTTGTAATTATTTTATATTAAGTTTTAAGTTGTATTAAGTTGTAATAAACATGTAATCATTAAAGTTTTAATTTAAAGTACTTTGGTGAGTTGGACTTTGTTATTCACTACCTCGGGAAACCGAGATGGTAATAGTCCTATTTATTTGGGAATGTCTAGCTAAAGGCTCCTTAATAAATGGGGGTGTTACAATAATTATCAAAATAAATAATTTTTATTGTTGCATTAATGAATCAATGTTTTTACAGTAACATTGTTAGAGTAATATTAATTCATCTTTGATGAATTAAATAATGAAACAAAGATGTTACAGTAACACTGTATTACTCTTATAAATGACTGATGTTACTGTAACACTATTACTGTAACATGGCAAAATAATGATTGATTGTATTAGAAATAGGAAGAACGCACAATGTTCTCTAATATACTAAAGCAAGAAAATGATGTCACCATACATTACACAACATTAGACTATATGACCTGTTTGAAAAGATGGCAATACACTCTTAAGGTAACTAGATAGGCTATATGGGATTTAAACCCATACCTTTATGCAAACTTTGCACATTGCTCTCCCATTTGAGCTAATAGCCTTTAAACTAATAATTGGATTATAGGGGAACTGAAACAAGAATCTAATACACACAAAACAAGAATTCTTGGAGAAAACATGATAAACATTGGCAATGACTAATATAAGATAATGTTGTTACTGTAATGAAGTATTCTTGTTACTATAACACTAATACAGTAACTAAAGACATAAATCAAGATTGAATCCATAATTGGAAACTAATATTGCTGTAACATTATTACAGTAACTAAAGACATAGATCGTCCACACCTTAACTTAAGTATATATATAGTTTCGTGACATAATACTTCATTGCCCAATGTCATTACTGGCTATAAATTAATTTTAAGGATTGTTTAAATAATCCCTAGCATATGTATGAACCATGAAGTTCATACTCATCAGCTTAATGAGAAATGAGGAATTAATCATAAATTTTCATAGTTTCAAATCGATCCATTGAAAATCAAGTTTGAAATTCCAATTGAAAATAATCACATAAGCAAAAAATCAAGCAAAATCTCCAAGTGAAGTTCAATTAATCAACTTGTAAGAGTGTAAAACTTAGAGAGCAAAAATAATGCAATATTACACCATCAAGGCAGTCACAATTGTACAAGTAATCAGTGTAATCTCACGCCAAAAAATTCTGCATTATTGTAACACAAGGCAGACAATTTTCCCATTACCATAACACATTAAACTGTTATTGTAACTGTAACACATTAACTCTTACTGTAACACCATTACACTATTACCATAACAAAGTTAAACGAAGCACACAATTTCGTCAGAGAATAATCAAAATCCTTCTAAATTGATCGACCTAAGGTTCATCTGATATCTGCAAATTAATGCAAAATAGGAGACAAAATTACTAAACTGAAAAGGTCGCATAAGAAATGAAAAATAATTGCAATTAATTTGTAAACCTACATCAATTCAATCCGAAAATTGCATACGAAGAACAAAATACCTAAATTTGTGAGATATATCGAAAAATCTTCACCTCAAGTTTAAATAACAGAATTGCACACTTTGATGCACGATTCTTAGTGATAATTGAAAATTAAAATAGGAGGAAAAAATCATCGCCAGTTTGCACACTATGTCGCAAGATTTTTTAGTGATAATCATCCAGATATGTAAAATAATGAACATAAATTAACGAGATTAAGAAGAACAAAGGTAAATTAACTTAACTTCACCTGAAAGACGACTAAACAGAAATTCACATGAAATTCAAAAGTTGATTAATCACCAGTTGTTAATTAATTCGCGATTGCTGATTCGCACAAAGTTTCAATTATTTTCCAGAAATTATGCATGCGTAAGACAGAGGAAGAAGGTGAGTTATATAGATTGATGATGAAATCACGATTGTTGATTTGCAAGAAGTTTCAATTAATTGAGATGATTCAATTGAATCAATTTTATGCTGGAATTGAAAAATGAAGGAAGAAGGCAGGTGAGTTAGAGAGATGTGGGGTTTAGAGAGAGAAAGTGTTCTTGAAGAAAGAAGTCTGTAACATGTGGTTTATATAGCTAGGTTAGTTATGGTTTGTGAGAATTAATCTCAGCCATTCGTTTGTGTAAGATCTAATGGTGGAGATTCGCAGGACGGGCTCACCTAAGATACCTAAACTCACCGGATGTAGTTTATATATATATATATATATATATATATATATATATATATATATATATATATATATATATATATATATATATATATTTATATATAAATTGAATCATGTTAGGCACCCTTCTTAGAGTGTGGTAACTGTACCCATCCTAAACCGTCAGATTAAAAAACTACAAATGCCTCAGATGTTGACACGAGTCCCCTTGTATAAACCAACAAACTGCACATTTCCAATCATACTATATCGTTTACTCCGTCACATTACTCAGTTCACTTTCTCTCTCTTCATCCCGTCAGCTCCGTCTTCACCATTTTCTCGCTGAGCTTCCGTCCGCCATTATCACTGAGCTTTCCGACCTACATTACCATCCTGAAATACAGTAACTTATCCTTCTCTCATTCCTTGATCTTAGTTATTGTCGTACTTGCAATTCCTAATTCGTAATCAATTAATCTCAATTTCATCCACTATACGATTGTGACCTAATTCTTCAATTTCCCCCAACTTCTTATATTTCCTTCTAATTTACCGATCATCATCAATTCGCCAGTTAATCAACCCATAACTTCATAATCCATAGCAATTCTCGAGGCGTTACATCAATCCTCTTTGCAACAATGGTGGTCTGCAGATGTCGTAAAGTCAGTTAATTTCTATCTCTTATTTTATTATGATTTTAATCAGTTTTTGATTGATTTCGTCTTTCTATTTCGTGTTTAATGTACCTGATTTCGTCAGAATAATGCTTGTATCACTTCTCCAAGTCAAACAAATTCATTGTTTAAAGTCTAATGCTGATTAATTTTCCTTGGTTAATTACAATATTTTGATGCAGCATGTAGCAAATGCTTTGTTCACAATAATGGAAAAGACAATTTAGGAAAATTTGACCCCCGAAGTGACGAATCTGTTTTTCTGGGATATTCGGATCATAGTAAAGCTTACAAAGTATTTAATAAGAGAACCTTGCGCATAGAAGAAAGTGTTCATGTTCAGTTTGATGAAGATAATGTGTTTAATAAAGTTGAACATGAAGAAGAGGATCCAGATGAGCCCGATTTCTTTTTAGCCAGAGATGAACCATTAAATGATGATGAGAATATAGAAGGCATTAATGATGAACTAGATAACTCTGCAAACGATCCTAAGAAAAGTGATAAGTCCGTAGTTAATGATACTATAGACCCTTCTCCTAATAAAGAAAAAGATCTTGAAGTTATACCTAATGATGTTATAATTTCCGATCCACATCATGATAATTCTGATGAAGTTAATAATACTTTTGAAGAAAACTCCGAGTCCAACTCAGGGGGAACAAATCATGATTTTTCGTCTGTAGAAGATGCGAGTTCATCAAATAATAATGAACCTAGAGTTTTCAAGAAGTGGAAACATCAAAGTTCCTATCCTTTGGACAAAATCCTAGGAAATCTAGAACAAGGTGTTAAAACTAGAAGGTCCTTGAATAACTTCTGCTCGTTCTTCTCTTTTTTTGTCAACCATTGAACCTACCAATATCAAAGAAGCTCTTGCTAAACCCGATTGGATATTAGCTATGCAAGATGAGCTTCAGCAATTCGAACGCAATAAGGTATGCCATTTAGTGCCACGACCTAGTGATCGAACCGTTATTGGTACAAGATGGGTGTTCAATAATAAACTGGACGACGAAGGAATTATTACAACAAACAAGGTACGACTAGTTGTCCAAGGCTACAATCAACAAGAAGGGATTGACTACGACGAGACCTTTGCACCCGTAGCAAGACTTGAGGCTATTCGTCTCATTATCATCTTTGCCGCTCATAAATGGATGAAATTGTTCCAAATGGATGTTAAGACCGCGTTTCTTAATGGCTATTTGGAAGAAGAAGTTTTTGTTGAACAACCTCCCGGATTGTTAAATAGCAAGTTTCAAAACTATGTTTATAAATTAGACAAAGCCTTATATGGTTTGAAACAAGCTCTCAGGGCATGGTATGACAAGTTATCCAAGTTTTTATTACAAAATGATTTTAAAAGAGGATCTGTTGACAAGACCTTGTTCCTAAAATCCGAAGGTTCTAATTTACTTGTTGTGCAAATTTATGTAGACGATATAATATTCGGCTCTAATAATGAAAAATTGTGCAAGTATTTTTCAGATCTAATGACTTCTGAATTTGAAATGAGCATGATGGGAGAATTGAAATTCTTCCTAGGGTTGCAGATTCAACAAAAAAAGGAAGGTATAAAGATTCACCAATAGAAATATATCAAGGAACTGATTCGAAAATTCGGTATGGAAAATGCAAAGTCTTACGATACACCTATGGTACCTGATAAGAAGTTAACTATAGATGAACATGGTAAGTGTATTGATGAGACTACATATCGAGGTATGATTGGTTCACTTTTATATTTAACTGCAAGTCGTCCAGATATAACGTTTAGTGTATGTGTCTGTGCGCGATTTCAATCGTGTCCTAAGAGTCACATATGATTGCAGTTAAACGTATCTTGAGATATTTATTTGGTACATCGAATTTATACTTATGGTATCCACTTAAGTGTAATTTCGATCTAGTAGGATATTCAGATGCAGATTATGCAGGATGTTCGTTAGATAGAAAGAGTACTTCAGGATTTGCTACGTTTGTTGGACCATGCATTATTACTTGGGGTTCAAAGAAGCAAAATTATGTTCCAATGTCTACCGCTGAAGCTGAATATATATCTGCTGGACTGGTATGTTCTCAATTACTTTGGTTAAAGCAACAACTACGTGATTATGGTGTAAATGTTGGCTGTATGCCCATTATGTGTGATAGTACGAGTGCTATGGTAATTTCTAAAAACCCTGATCAGCATTCGAGGACCAAACACATAGATATTCGACACCATTTTCTACAAGATCATGTAGAGAAAGGCAACATTTCACTTGAAGTTTGTAGTACCGAAAGGCAATGGGCTGACATCTTGACTAAGCCGTTAGCTAGAAAACGCTTTGAGTTATTGAGATTGGAGATTGGTTTAATTGGCAATAATTGAATCCGTCATAATTATGTCTGGGAACCTGAATGACTGGCTAGGAAAGATGAGATTGTACGATTTTGTCCGTATATTTTGTTGCAAGTTTAATTATGTTAAATAATATTTATTTTACGTGTTATATCTTGCTTATGTGTATGATAATATTTTATATGTTGGATAATCACATATTCCCAAAACAAAATCGACAAAATCTATAATATATGGCCTAAATATAATAAAGATATTCTCTATCTTATTATATTCTTTCACAAATATCTATCCTTGCCATATTCTTGTAACAAACCATTCACAATCCTACCTTAAGACCAACACACAAGATTCTTTCCTTATTTTACAACAAATAGGATAACAAAAAAAAGAAGGAAAGTACCGAAAAAAAAGGAAACGTGCGAAAAAAGGGAAACATGTGAAAAAAAAAATGCCGAAAAAAAAAACGGCAGGTACCAAGAAAAAAAAAGAAAAAAAAAAGGAGTCCAATATTTACCAAAACACAAATTCTCTACTTTTCCCAAAACACAAACTCTTAACCCTATTTATACCCTATTCCCTCCTTCATATTTTCTATCACTTTATTCATCTCTATCAAGAAACCTTCACAAACCCTAACCATCAACCATGGCACATCGCCCTACAACCCGTGTTCAATCCAAGAAACCCGTTGACATTGAAAAGAAAATAACCCAATCACCAACGCGAGCCGCTCGCTCTGTCACGCCACCTAGGCCGACGTCGAGGTCACCACCGCGAGACACGACCAAAGACACCTCCACTTTACCTATAATCAGCAAGAAGAGAAGGTTGATTAATGGTAAGGGAAAATTGGTTTCGGAAACTGAGGTAAGCTCGAAAACTGAGAGATATATGCTTCAATATGGTTCTTCACGTGTTCTTTACGCACAACATATGGATGATTACACTAACACTAGACTGGATAATCTTCAATTAATTCAAGAAGAACGAAGGAATATCAATCAGGTTGCTCAATACCGCATTCACGCAGGACGAGTATATTCGGTTGATTGGTTAAAGCAATATACAGCACTTGGTTCTTTAGGAATTTTCTCAAAGATCAAGGTTGGGAGAATATTGTTGCTGTAACTGATCCAGTCTTTCCTATTGAGGTATATCAATTTTATGCCACTGTTCAATTTAAGGAAGGAAATTTACTTGCTGTGATTAATGAGACGACTATACGTGTCTCAATTGGTGATTTTTGCGACTTGGGTCGAGTTCCTAGAGAGGGAATCGAAATTAACCCGAGCATAGAATGGGGAAATATGTCGGATAATGAGAGATTAGTAGTGAAACGGTATTTCAAACAAGATGCGACTTCGTCTGAAACTATTTTAACAAATAAATTGTCGCCTTCTTTGAAATTCTTTTTGACCTTCATTTGGACTATTATTGTTCCACGCAAAGAAGGTCGAGATAAATTTGGTGTTCATGAGATGCTTATTATGAAGTCTTGGCTTGAAAGAGAAAAGGTTAGCCCACCTATGCTTGTGTTTTATAAAATTATACAAGCTAGTGTAACGGCTAAGATGAACAATCTAGCTTCTACTTTGAGTTTGCCTTATGAAAATTGGATTTCTCGTATTTTAGAGAAGAAAGGAGTTATTGGGAAGCATAGTTATAGAGTTATTGGAAGTGATTAGAGGAATGATCTTAATTTAAAATATATGAAGCTTGCTATTCATGGCTCGGAATTGTGTTTTGACTCTAAAGAAGGAGAAAAATGAAGTACTAGTAATGTGAATTTCGCAATCTTGGATTCTAAGATGGAATCAAATTTTACTTGTATTATTGGAAGACTTAATGAGAAAGATAAGAAATTATGTGAGTGGTTTGATCTTGTTACAAAGGAAAGGAGAGTTGATACTAGTGGACCGAGTGGTGTTAGCCCGGCACGATTATACACCATGTTGTCGCGATTAGACACGCAAGTCGAACACACCCAAAAGGCGGCCGTGCGCACTAACTCCGAATCTACTCGAATGAGGGAAGGAATGTATAGTTTGGTTAAGTATGGAGGTGAGCTTTTGCAATCGGGAAAGGAAATGATGTCTGAGATGCATATAATATATGAAGCGGTCAAAGCTATAACTTTAAAGATTATTAATTTTGATGCTCGCTTAGCCGCTCAAGACGCGGTTCTTGACCACTGTCACGCCCGACTTGAAGACCTAGAGTATCGGACCCGTCCGGTCTCTCAACCACCAAGCCCACGTAGCCCGTGATCACCTCGCCCCAAACCCGCCACAATATCCAATCTAGCCTTACTTTTCTATTTCCTTTGCTCACAATAAAAGTCCAAACTTATGGACATTAGCTTTTTCAATTCCGCATTTTATTACTTGTGTGATTGTAGGTTTTGGATATTGTTATGCTAATTAAAAACTAGATTGCATTTAATATAATATGTTTTTCATGATTATTTCTTGTCTCATGATATATTATTCTAGTTGTTTTATGACTGTTCTCATCTTTTCAATGATGCCAAGAGGGGGAATTGTTTTTATGATTTGCGACCGTCTCAAGTTGATTCTCTCAAGGCGTTCAATAGTTATAACTGAAAAGATTATCAGTTTTTGCGCTCAACTGTTCTATAATTTGGGAAGTATTGTGTTGAGGAGAACTAGACTTAGACACAAATCATAGGAGACTTGTCATCATAAAAAAAGGGGGAATTTGTTGGACCTTTAGTCCTAATTAATTGTTTTGATAATGACAGTAATGATTTGTATGTGAACTTAATATTATAAACATATGCGTGTAATTGTGTGCTCAAGTCTTAATATAGAAAGGAACAATTACAAATGCGCAACCTTGAAGTTTGGACCAAGGAGGTACAACTTCAAAGACACTTGATCGTTGTATTCAAGCAAGATCAAGATCAGAAACCTATCACGAGACTCAAGATGAGAGACTTGTGAAGAGACGAGTCGTGTACTGAAGATCTTCCGAAGATTAGATAGTATAGGTCGTCATCCGGTAATGGTTTTACTTTGTTTGATATAAAGGTTGGTAAAGTTATGACCTCACAGCTATAACTTTACTGCTAGACAAAAATGATGCGTTACTTTTTGAAAAATATATTTTAAATACTTTATAGTGATGAAAGATAATTTATATAATTGGAATTATTTAATCAGAATTTAAATTGAATGAACTATTGGTTTGTAATACGATATGTATGTCGTCATGCAACCTAGGGTTTCGTTTAAATTCTATCTCGTTTTGTTGTGGGCTATGGAGGCCGAATGGACCCAAGGAAACCCTAGGGTTCGGCCATAGCTACCGTGAGGATCGGCCAAAGCACACGAAAGGTTCTAGAGAACCGTGTCCATCCTATCACAACCAAGAAGGATCTAGAATGCCATCGACTTGTTGCACAAGTCGTCTAGGGGTTTCACACCTAGAAACCCTAAATATCTAACCTATAAATACTCTTCCTCATTCAACATTAAATAAACTTTTTGAGAAAATTATTTATTAAGCAAAAATTCTTTGTGCTTTCATTTTCATTTTATATTTTGCTTAAACAAAAGTTGTGCATCAAGTTTGTCAATCGCTCGAAGAAAAATAGTTATAGGATACTAAGTACACAAGGATATTATACTCACTCATTAACGTGAGATTAGTATTTATCGTTGTACTTTTCTTATTAATGTAAGAAGCAAAATTAGAGTATTTAGCGATACTCAATCTGAGTTATAATCATAGTGTTGATTATACGAGTGGGTTTATAGTTTTTGTAATCCGTGGAGAGGTACTAAAAATTATTAATCGAGAATAGTGGACGTAGGTTTCGACTTGTGAAACTGAACCACTTCAAAAATTCCGTGTCTCTCTCTATTTTATTGTTTTCGTTATTTTTATATATTGCTTGAAATAATCAATTAGTTGGTTTTAATTCATAAAATCAAATAATTAATTATTCATCATTTATTTCGAAAAATAGAGCTATATTTTCAATACTCAATTCACCCCCCCCCCTTTTCGTATTCGATCAATGGACTCCACAGTAACTTTAGTCCTTAATATTATAACTTCAGTCGTATAGTCCATTTTATATATTATTTTGAGTTTGTATAACTTTAGTTCACTGATAGTGTAACTTTAGTCCTTTTTTTTATAACTTTAGTCCAAAATTGTATAACAAGATGAGATTGAAGTTGAACATATTGTCATTGAAGTTGCACATATTGCCACTGAAGTTGCGCATAATGTCATTGAAGTTGCACATAATGTCACTAAAATTGCACAAAATGTACCATTGAAATGGCATTGAAGTTGCATATAATGTGGATTGAAGTTATACATAATGTCAGTGAAGTTATACATAATGTGGATTGAAGTTATACATAACGTCAGTGAAGTTATACACATTGAAGTTTAAATACTAAATCTGAATTTTATAAAACAAGATGAAATTTAACAAGACGAGATTTTAAATAATTTATAAAACAAGAGGTTGAAGTTATAAACATTGAAATTGAAGAAAATAAATAAATAAATATACATTGAAATTTAAATACTAAAACTGAAAAATATATATAACAAGACGAATTTTAACTAGACGAGATTTGAAAAAATAAAAAATAAGACGATATTTGAAATGTCAAAATATGCATTATAATAACTTTCTAAGATTAATATTAACAAATAGAAATAAAACAACTCGAAACAACAAATTTAACATAAAATCGGGGAAAAAAAAACCTAAAAAAAAAGAGACACATTATAGGGAAAAAAAAGGCGTTAACTGAGAGTGAAACGAGATCGTGGTGGTGAAACGGTGGGCGGTGGGTGGGGTGGTGTCGGGTGAGGTAGTGGTGTATAAGGAAGAGAGATTTTGATTTAATTGGATTTTTGTTTTTTTTGGGTTTTTTGATTTATTTGGATTTTTTGGGTTTTTGATTTTTTTTGGATTTTTTGGTTTTTTTTTGGGTTTTTTTGGTTTTTGGTTTTTTTGGATTTTTTATTTTTTGGTGTTTGAAAGAGGAGATGAGTGAGAAATGGGTGAGTGGAAAACAAATACTCCATATAGTAAATTAGTGATTAACTAGGTGGATTAGTGAGGTGTGTTAATTAGGCTTTTAATCACCTTTAGGTGGATTCATCTGATCCCTCCATCTCCCTCCATTCAATGGCTCTCTAAAAGACTTATGGACTTTATATATATATATATATATATATATATATATATATATATATATATATATATATATATATATATATATATATATATATATATATATATATATATATATATATATATATATATATATATATATATGCTATCCCCACTCGGGCCAAGACATAACTTTTACTTGTTC